>NW_026067996.1:2896683-2898532 GCF_014885135.2 Alexandromys fortis
AGGGGGACGGAGAGGGAAATGGGAGGCGGGGAGGAGGCGGAAATTTTTTTTTCAATAAAAAATTATATTTAAAAAAAAGAAACGGGGGATGGAGCTTTAGTGGGGGAGGGGGCAGAGGGAGACACTGAGTGAAAGGGAGGGTAGAGGGATAAAGAACACTAAGGATGATTTTAAAAGCCGCGAGAATGCATCATTTTGTATTTATTTAAAAGTAAATATAATATGTATGTGTGGTATATGTGTGTACATATAAAATAATTTAATGAAGTTACACCACTTGGGTAATAATATTTCCCTTAAAAGACATAGACTAACAAAAATCCCAGTGCCAGGCATGCGAAACCTCTTTTGAGTTGGTCAATGGGAGTCCAGTAGATTCCCCAAACGTGACAGGCTGTTGCCATAGTCCTTGGTATGACCCAGTTGCTGAAGACACTACACACTCTGAACTCTGAACTTGGAAGAAATAAGTTTGAAAATAAATGGAAGCCACCTTCCTGAAGTGCTGCTCTTACAGTATTGGAAGTTGCTATGCAAGCTGCCAAAGTAGGAAAGCAATAAGTAGTCACCCGGAGCTGTAAAACTTGTGAATCACAACCACGAACAAAACAGCAAGATGTCCCTACTGGTGTAATCGTGGCACTTGTATATTTGAGGTACTCGATAGTCATCTGGCTGCATTTAAGGCCCCTTCACTAGGAGGGAATTCGGGCCTGATACCGTAAACCTACCTAACTACCCATGGCTGGCGATGAGAAGCCACGAACACCTTTTCCCTAAACTAGTCTAATTTCTAAATAGTCCTTCTTCTACTCACAGTTAAATGTGGCTCTCACTCTCATCAGAAAAACTTCAGTTTGCAGCAGAGACTATACAGAAATTTACAACTGGTCAACATATAGAAAGTGAGTACCTTCTCATGTCCAGTCTCAACTGATACATTTATAATACAACCTTACACCTGAGGCTCAGGAAGCATTGCAGAAAAAGTGTAGGGGTCAAAAGATCAGGAAATCTGCTTAGAGGCAGTGTCTTCTGTATATGCAAGGGAATCTGTACCCATGAAATCTCAAAAGTATGTTTTTTTTTAATAAAGAAGAGGAGGCTATGACTTTGAAAGAAAGTGAGGGACTCTTAGAAGTGGAGGGGAAAAGAGGGATGCAAGTGATATGAATATAGTGCTCATGTATGAAAGTCTCAAAAATTTAACTGATGAGGATTTATGAGTTCCATTGACATCTGCCTTTATTATTGTTGTAGCTACAGCACCTAGAACATTTCCAGGAATTATGATAGACTCATTAGTAAGAGCTGATTAACAATGAATTAAGCCTTAACCTTACTTCTTAATCTTTTACTGTATCCCCTGCACCGGATTAGGTGTATAAAACATATGCGAATATATCTAGAATTTCACAGTTGCCTTTGATTGAGTGTCTTGACTACTTGCTGCTTCACTCTGTGACTCGAAATGGTGCTGCCCATGGGATGGAGCCAGTCATCCACTAACACCTTAAAGCTCTAGAAAAGGAAATTGATCCCTCTAGGATCAAAACTGTGACCCCCCCAACCTCTTCAGTCATTGCTATGGAAATCTAAATAAAGCCATCTTGTAATAATACAAGGGGAAGTTTAGGCGTGAGTGAATACCATCTGGCCAGAAACTCTATTAAAATGCTGCATTCATCCCAAGCTTCTCAGCACCCCAATTCAATTAAGCTGTATTTCCTAAAGCAAGGTCTAGCTGCCAGGTGCTATGGTTAGCCACTTTCTGAGGAAAGGTGTTTTTATTGCTAAGATGTAGTCTACCGAGTTCATGCTAAGTTTCCCTTTAAAAAAAAAAGCAAAG
>NW_026067996.1:2898661-2900563 GCF_014885135.2 Alexandromys fortis
AAAGATGGAAGTGAACCTATTAATCCAGGAATGCCATTTTGTAGCCTAGTGTAAAGGAACTATCAGAACTTGCTGTCAAAAGACCCAGATGGAGTCTGGGATGCTTTACTTGGATGGTCAGCAGCCTTCCCCTAGGCTCAGTTGCCACCTGGCCAATCTTATGATCTAAAACAATTGAGTTTCAAGGGTCATTTGATCCACTCCTTGTTCATAAAGAGCTCCAAACACAGGTGTCTGACATGCTCACTGTTTAAGGTCCAGCTTAGAGTTCCTTAGATCACTGAAGAAACAGGAAATAGTTAATTATACTGCTTTAAATTTTTGTTTTATCATTGGACCATAGGACTCAGTGGATTATAAATTAATGGGTCATGCTGTTCTGTTTGGGGGTCAAATTCTTTTACCTTGCTTTTGCAGAAGAACATTACACTGCATTGTTTATGATGTAAAAATTGACCTCATTAATGAAAATATTTAGGAACGAAGCATAAATTTTTGAACCGAAATATCGCTACAAAGTCTGATTGTTGTTGGAGGTTGCTCGTTCATTGCTGGCCATTCAGACCCGGAATAATGACACAAAACTATATTATTTAAATCACGTCTTGGCCAATCACTTAAGCACATTACTAGCTAGATCTTATATCTTGGGTTAACCCATTTCTATTAATCTATTATTGCCATGTGGCTGTGGTTTACTGGTAAGGTTCCAACACTTCTTTCTGTCCCTAGCAGCAGCTGCATGGCTTCGCTCTGACTCCACCTTGTTTCTTCCAGAATTCAGTTTAGATTTCCTCTCCTGGCTCTGTTCTGCCCTGTTACAGGCCCAAAGCCACATCGTTATTAATCACAGCATACATCTTTATTAATCACATCTTTATTAATTACAGCATGCAGAGGGGAATCCCACATCATCTGATGAATTTAGAAGCTTATAATGGAGAACCAGGTCCAGGGTTCACCATGAGACAAAATTTATACAGAGGTTCACTGTTTGTACATGTGATTTATTTGGAAGGGCTGTAGGGGATCTGACACCCTCTTCTGACCTTTTTGGGCACTAGGCATGAACATGGTTTACATACGTGAAGTAAAGATACTACACATAAAAGAAAATAATCTTTTTCAAACACTTTTTTTATTGATTTTTATTGAGCTCTACATTTTTCTCTGCTCCTATACCTGCTTCACCCCTCCCCCAAGGTCCCCATGCTCCCAATTTACTCAGGAGATCTTGTCTTTTTCTACTTCCTGTGTAGATTAGATCTATGTAAGTCTCTCTTAGTGTCCTCATTGTTATCTAAGTTCTTTGGGGTTGTAATTTGGAGGCTGATTTTCTTTGCTTTATGTTTAAAAACCACCTATGAGTGAGTACATGTGATAATTGTCTTTCTGGGTCTGGGTTACCTCACTCAAAATAATGTTTTCTAGATCCATCCATTTGCCTGCAAAATTCAAAATGTCATTATTTTTTTCTGCTGTGTATACTCCATTGTGTACATGTACCACATTTTCCTTATCCATTCTTCAGTCGAGGGCATTTAGGTTGTTTCCAGGTTCTCGCTATGACAAACAATGCTGCTATAAACATAGTTGAGCACATGTCCTTGTGGCACAATTGAGCATCCTTTGGATGTATACCCAAAAGAGGTATTATTGGGTCTTGAGAAAGGTCTTCATTTCAGTTCCATTGGTCTTCCTGTCTGTTCTTATGCCAATACCAGGCTGTTTTCAATACCGTAGCTCTGTAGTAGAGTTTGAAGTCAGGAATTGTAATGCCTCCAGAAATTCTTTTATTGTACAGGGTTGTGCTGGTTATCCAGTTTTTTTGTTTTTTGTTTTTGTTTTTTTTTTTTTTTTTTTTTTTTTTTTTTCTTTTTTAGTTTGGTTTCTTTTTTTTGT
>NW_026067996.1:2900623-2929017 GCF_014885135.2 Alexandromys fortis
ATGGGGGATCTTCTCACTCTCTGGTGTTCTTTTCAATTTCTTTCTTCAAAGATTTATAGTTCTTGTGATACAAGTCTTCCACTTGTTTAGTTAGAGTTACTCCTAGAAATTCTATACTATTTGTGGCTATTGTGAAGGGTGTTGATGGTGGTGACTACAGCAAGCACTGCTGAACTATTACTTAAAAATTCTTATGATGGTATACCTATGCTCTATGTATTTTGCTACTAATAAACATAGTTTAAATCTCTGAAAGAAGATGGTTAGTAGATATTATTTTAATAAAATTATACAGTTAATGGGAATAACTTCTGCTCTCTTAGTGCACTGATATTTCTTTTCTTTTGTCCATTTTTCTCTTCTATAATTATTGATTAGATTTATTTGCCAACACAAGCTGAAGGTCTTTGGAGTTGAGAGGAAAAAGAACAAAGTTCTGACATTCGTGGATTTTCTATTTTCTGGTGGGGTAGGAGTAGATCATAAACAGAAAAAGATGCAAGTAGGTAGACACAAATGCTGGGAATATCCAGGGCCTCTAGAAGGAATAATAATAATAATAATAATAATAATAATAATAATAATAATAAGCAATGAATGAGTCCCACTTACCGATTGCTCTGGTTTGTGTGTTCATTGTCTCCTGCACAACTCATGTTGAAGTTAGATTTCCAATGTGATCTCATTGATAGCTGATGTGACTTTGAAGGGGCACTTTAGTACATGAAGGATTTTTCTCTTATGGATGGATTAATCTAGCTTCCAGGAGAGTGGGTCAGTTTTCTAGAGTGTGGTTTTCTTAAACAAGGTCACATCATGTGGTTTGGCTTTCTCAAGCAACTGTTCTCCCTTCTGTCTTTTCTAACAACTTGAAGTAACCCAGGAGCCCATCAGAAGCCACCCAGATGCCAACCATGCTTACAGACTTCCAAAATCATAAGCTACATAAATCTGTTTTTCACAAAGTACCTAGACTCAGGAACTCATGATAACAACAACAACAAAAACAGGCTAAGGGGCTAACGGAAGTCATCTTGTAGAATGGCTGTTCAAGACGAGTGTGAGAGAAGGAAGGAAGAGAGTCTGAAAACACTCACAGGAGCAGCTGTTTTTGGAAAATACAAGCTGTAAGTGCAAAGGCCTCAGCTAGGAGGGTGTTTGGTGCATCTGGGAGACAAGCAGGTCTCCCTCGAGGTACAGGAAGAGCAAATGAAGGAAATAATGTCACAGACACAGTAGGAGACGCAGCTGGAAGCCAGGTAGTTAGAGCCCATGGATCATCTTACAGTGATGCCACAATGTCTGCAAAAGAGAACTCAAGGGCATTGAAGTCATTCTGCTTTTCTCATCACCTGGAATTTCTCTTGACCATGTAGAACCATTAAACAAACCTGGCCCAATCATATTTTGGCTTGTTCTATTGAAATGCCAAGTTGAAGATACAAATTGTACCTCATATTAAAGGGCACGTCACTTCATTATCTTTCTCCCTGACTTTGGGAATGTTATCTATAGGTACAGGAGAACTTACAAAAAGAGATGCCAGGGGAAAATATTGTGATGATTAATTTTGTGTGTCAACTTCACAGGGCTACTGGATGCCCACAGTGTGGGTGAATTACTACTTTGTGTGGGTGTTTCTGTAAGAGATGAACTTTATCGCTAACATAAACAGAATGATAGAAGAGCAACTTCACCAGTTCCGATGGAATTCATATAGTTCCATGAGGGTTTGAAATAAAGAGCCAAAATAAGAGCAAATTTGGTCCCTGCTTAAGCGGCACTCTGGACCGATAGCGCAGCTCCTACCCCACTACCTGTCTATTCAGGCCTTAAGCCTTGGATTGAGGCCTAGGTTGCTTCAGCCTTCACACGGAATATATCCTTATGATTCAGAGAACTGAGCCAGCAGTTCAAAATACTTTTTAGGCTAATATTAGCACAGCCTACTAAGAGTTGTAATCTTCAAAATTAGGTAATCTTAAGTTTTCATATCTAAACATGTTTTAAATGCTATGCATATTAGGTGTGGGAATTGATAATATTTTCTGTAAAGTATTTTGGGGTATATGTAATCTGTTATATTGTATGTGTAGTGTGTGTGTTAGTGTAGCTGTATGCATGCATGTAGATGGCGCTTCTGGAAGCCAGAGATAGATGTTGGTGTCTTTCCTTGATTTCTTTCCAGTTTGGATGGTTTTGAGACAGGGCCCCCAATGAAACTAAATCTCATTGATTTAGCAAGGCTGGCAGGCTAATGTGATTCAGGAAATCGCCAGTCTCTGTCTTCCCTAGTACTGGGGCTATGGGTCCATACATTGTGACCAGCTATTTGTGTGAGTTATGGAGATTCAGATTCAGGCCCGTAAGTTTATATGGCAGACACTTATGCCCCAGCAACTCTTAAGCATGCACGGGCAGCCCGTTTATGGTAGTTCTCCAGTTGTTCCTGTCTTGGGCAGTCCTAGATGCTTGTGTTATTGTCATATCCAAGGTTCCACAGTCTTTCTATATGCTATCTATGCAGCGTTTTTAGGTCTTCCTGTTCTCCTTATCCCGTGCATTCCTCCAAGCAGTGCTATCTTCGGTATCTGCTGTCATTCATTCTCATAACATGGCCAAAGTATCTCAAGTGCCGTTGCTGTATCCTGTAGTTTACTTCCTTCTGTAGATGGAGATGTTTCTTAATGTCACTGCACAGCCTATCTCTCTGTGTGATTCCTAGAATCCTCCTGAGACATGCCATCTCAAACACTCTCAGCCCTTGTTCTGAGGAGCGTTTCATTGTCCAGGTTTCAGAGTTGTAAAGCAGGCAGCTCAAGACTCATGCACTCTTAATTTTGTTGTTGTCATTATGTCTCTTGTTGACCAAACCTTTCCTAGTGCCTGGAATGCAGCCCTCAAGATCCCTATCCACCTCTTGACGTCTGAAATAGTTCTTTTTTTAAAACTGAGGTTTCCTCCCAGATAGACAAAGTTGACTGTTTGCTCGAGGTTCTGATTCTTTATTACAAGAATCAGATCCTTGTGCACCCTTCCCAAGTGTTGTATCTCAGTCTTCTTGGTGTTTACTTTCATACTACAGTTTTCACTTCCTCGTAGTATTATTTACGTAGTCTTTTGTTTTTGAAGGCAGTGTGCTTGTGGCTCATTGCTTGCCATTCGTTCCTGCTGATGGGCATTGAAGAGTTGTTTTCCCAGCATTTTAAGCCTATTATTTTTTCAAAGCTCCATGCATTAAATTCTGTTTTAGAGGCTGCAGAGATGGCTCAGCAGTCAAGATGGCTTGCTGGTCTTTCATAGATCCCTTGTTCTGTTCACAGCACCTACATACAATTCCAGGGATTCACATATCCCCTTTGTAGGCACCAGTCATGCACAGAGCGCTCATCCACCTATCCGCACAAAATAAGAATAAATAAACATACCCATAAAATAAAAATAAATAAACCCTTGAAAAGGACTCCAATTCTAGTGAGGCATGGCTAACACACAGTTACACTCATAGGAGACTGCACTGTGTGCTTGCTCTGGACGACGCTTCCTCCCCTATGAATGTGTATGGGGGCGTCGTTCTTCTTGGTCCACATCTTTGAACTGCTGCTTGGTCAACTGAGAACAGGGATTTCAAGAATAAAAGAGTTTGTACAATACTGAGCATAGTCATCTCTGAGCTTCATTCAGCCTGCTAAGTCTCCAGTTTGGGGAAGATCTTTCCGGCCAGCAGAAGTGCCCGGGCTGGGAGCTTCACACCTTCTTTAAACTTGCCTTCCCTCCTTTTCACTGCCACACCTTTGTCAGGACAGTATTGAAGACAAATCTTGATCCTGTCACTTCTGTTCTGGAATTTCTTCAGAGCCTCTTGAACACGTAGAGAGAAGGGTTGCATCATGAAGAACTTCTGTGCTCTCTCTTCTTGCCCCCTGCAGCAGGCTACTGCCATGGCTCATGACCCAAGGATGAAGCCTGGCACAGCTCAGGTCTTTTGCTGGGCTAGCTCTTGCTCCTTGGCCAGTATTTACCGCAATCTGGCTCAACACAAATGGCCTCTGCTCAGGTCAGTACAGATGCAGCCATTGCAAACCCAACTACATGGCTTGCCATAACGACAATGCAACCTTTTCTGTGTGTGTGTGTGTGTGTTTTCCAAGTATTTTCAATGTGGACAAAAAAGCCAGTAAATAAACACCAGTTTAATAGTGTATGTCTATGTGTGTGCATGAGTATGTGTGTGCAGATACGTGTGTGGATATGTATGCATGTGTGTGTGTATAAAGCCCCAAGGACCACTTTAGGTGTCATTTTTCAGTTTCTAGACACCTTGTTTTTGGAGATGGAGTCTCTTATTGGCCTGGAACTTGCCAAGCAGACTAGGCTAGCTGACCAGAGATCCCTAGGGATCAGTGTAGCTCTGCCTGCCCTGCAATGGGATCACTACCATAATCTGCTTTTCTTCTTGTAGATTCTGAGGATTTAAATGCAAGCCCTCTTGTTTGTAACAGCAAGCACTTACTGACTGAGCCATCACCCAAGCCCACCAATATTATTTTTCAGAATGAGCCTTCCAACTCAAGGGCTCCTTGGTTATCATTAACGTACATGTGGCCATCCTCACAGTGTACCCATGGACTGGCAGGAAGAAATGCGTAGAACTGAGAGCGCAAACCATGGACATCTTCGAGATGCAGGAGTTCCTCTAGGTTACTGTCTAAAATGTTTCAGTCACACAATTAAAGAATTATGTGGGTCCCTTAACATAATGTTTGCTTTAAAAATAGAATAAGAAAAATGTGACTGAGTTCTTCAGTGCTTCAGCGAAACTGAGCACGTATGGACGGTCACTGACATTCAATTTTTGCCAACGCGGGCTTTAAATCCTTCTCTCCCTGCCCAGCCCTTCTGCTTCTTGTTTGTCTAATGGTGCTTGTGTTGATTTTGCATCTGCAGGATGGTCTGAAGGGACCAGCGAGAGGATGTGGATGATGCTATTTACAAAGTGTTTCCATGCATGCAGGAAGGCTTCTATCTCTTAATTCATTGCTGGGTAGAGCTGCCTGTCATGGGCCTCTTGGTTGTGATGGAGCCTGTAAGTGACTTGCGGTTAGTTTACTGCTGTGGTATGGCTCTGAAGTATCTCTCAAAGGGCTGTGTGCTAAAGCCTTGTCACCAGCTAGAAATGGCATGTGGTGAACTTTTAGGAAGTAGAGTCAACCAGAAGGAAGTTGGGTCATAGGAAGTTTGACCTTGAAGGAGATATGGACAGTCCGGCCCTTATCTTTTTCTCCACTTCCTAACAAGGAGATGACCACATTGCCTGTCACGATGCTCTGCTTCAAGCCTGAAGGCCCAAGGACAAGTAGCCATGAATTAAAATCTCTAAAACCGTAGACCAAGAGATGTCTTTTTAAAAGTCATTTACCTCAGGTATTTTGTTACAAAGACGGAAAGTAAACTAACACATCTACTGGCTTCTTAGTACTTCTGGGAGACTCCAGAATTTTCTTCTGACTGAAAGGAAACCATGAATGAAGTCTATTCTCCAGAAGCCTACCTAGCTCTTCACTCTATGCCCTGCCAGGCAGGGATTGCTCTAACTCTAGGTAGGCGTAAGCATACATAGAATTGGAAACTCATTTCCAGAGCAGTGGCAATCCCCAGGTGGCACACACCGAGCTGACCAAGATCATGCTGCTTAATCTTCAGTGAGCTTTGGACATGGGGACATGGCCTATGTGAAATGAGAACAATAAGGTTACCCTTTCCCTTTCTACTGAGTGAATTAAATAGGAAAAAAACAATAAATACCAATGGAAAAGTAAATGAATGGACAACATAAGGCGCAGGCAAGCAGGGATCGTTTGCTGTAATCAATATAGATTCAGACATGCTCAGAGTGCAAGCTGCAAACCCTCTCCAAGGTCTCTCACTTAGCAACAACAAAGCCTCGTAATTGCAGGGAAGTGGACGTGTGCTTGGTCTGGGTAGCCTTGTTTCTGGCCCAATTTGTTATTTGTAACAGAAGCTTTCATAGACCCAAACACTCTATGTAAAATTCATAACACCTTCCTTTTACCAAGCCTCAAGCTAGTGACGGAGGCTCACAAGACTGTTGTGGCAGAGTTCAGATGGATGGGGCAGGTACAACGTGACATCGAGGATCCGAATTGTACTCTGTGATAACAGGAGTCGCCAGCTTCATCTTGGGTGGAGTCTGTAGTCTAGAAAGTTGTTCCCCAGCAATTGTGATGTTACGATCCTGTGTTTCTGATTGGCGGTCTCAATCAGGGTTACTGTTGCAAGGATGAAACAGCATGATCAAAAGCATGTGGGAGAGGAAAAAGTTTACATGGCTCACACTTCTGCATTATAGTCCACCATCAGAGGAAGTCAAGACAGGAACTTAAACAGGGCAGGAATCTGGAGGCAGGAGTTGATGCAGAGGCCATGTGTGTGTGGGGGGGGGAGGGGGTGCTGCATACTGGCTTAATCATGGTTTGCTCAGTCTGCTTTATTATAGAACTCAGGATCATGAGCCCAGAACTTGCTCCCAAATGGGGTGGGCCTTTCCAATCAATCACTAATTAAGAAAGTGCCTTCCAGGCTTGCCTCTAGCCTGATCTTGTGAGTGTATTTTCTTTTTCTTTTTTTAAAAAAAAACTTTCTTATTTATTTATTTTTTTTGTGTCTCTCACATCATGCATCTCCATCCCATTCATTTCCCAGTCCCTTCATATCTGCCCTCTGCCCCTGCAATCTCCCTCCCAAATTAAAATAAAATAAAATTTAAGAGGAAAAAAGAAGAAAAAAAAAAGAAAAATTGATCTTGCTGGAGTACATGAACAGACTGGTCTTGCATAATCTACACAACCCAGGGCAACAGCAGGATGACCAGGAGGAGTTCTAATAAGGGCCCAGCCTCAGTAATGTAGCGGTAACCAGAGGCCTCAAACCTTTGCAATGACTCTTTGCAATTGGGTGTATTTTCTTATTTGAGATCTGCTCCTCTCAGATGACTTTGGCTTGCATCAGGTTGGCATGAAATAAGCCAGCACAATGGCTGTCAAGTATTTTCCCCCACGAACTGGGGAGATGGTCCATGGGTAAAGAAAGCGCGTGAGGCAGAGAAGTTTGCAGGCCAGCTCGATTGGTATACACAGTGTCAGCCAACACACTCTGTTTCAAACACGTTGAACAGTGAGGATGAGCACTTGAGTTTGTTCTCAGCCTTGACACACACACACACACATGCCCACACTCACACCCATATACCTACAAACCTGTAACACCACACATGCACACTCAAACATATTCATACACTTATAAACATGTAACACCACACACATACTCACACTCACACTCATACGTGTTCACATACTTAAAAACATATAACACCACACACACACACCCATACTCACACTCATACATGTTCACATGCTTACAAACAGGTAACACCATACACACACACACTCATAGTTACAAACATGTGACATCACACACACATACCCACACTCACACTCATATATGTTCACATACTTACAAACATATAACACCACACACACACACCCATACTCACACTCATACATGTTCACATGCTTACAAACATGTAACACTACACACACTCATACATATTCACGTGCTTACAAACATGTAACCCCCACATATCTACTCACATTCATACATGTTCAAATACTTACAAACATGTAACTCCCCCACACAACCACACTCACACTCATAATCACATACTTACAAACATGTAACCATACATACACACATGCACGCACGCACAGCTTTTTTTTTAGAAACCCATTCCTGGATTTAACAGCCCAAGATCGCAGGCATGAAAAAAAAATCTGGTTTACAACACTACTGAAAGTAATTAACCACTATAGGAGGGACTTGTGTTCTTTTCTTTTGCTTCCTTTTCTTTCTCTCTCTCTCTTTGGTTTTTCGAGATCGGGGTTTCTCTGTGTAACAGCCCTAGCTGTCCTGAAACTTGCTCTGTAGACCAGGCTGGCCTGGAATTCACAAAGGCCTGGCCCTTGCATTCTTTTCTTTAGGAACTGAAAAACCACAAGGCTCCTTCGAATCCCAGAGCATGCCCTGTAAGAGGAATTTGAGAGTTTGTACCGTAGGTATTTCTAACATTGTCAGGAGGTGGGGTTAGGGCTCTCTGGGAACAGATGGGTTCCCGAGGCCGTGAGAGAACAAGGCTGGGTGAGCTAAAACCACCACATTCTATTCCCATCGTACACGTTCTCCGAGTACCTAGAAACCCTTGCATGCAAGCATAAATTGCTAAGACTTTATACTCCATGACCAGAGAGACCGTGGCACAAACTGTTTTAATTTTGTTACCCAATAAAACACTAGAACGAAACTGCTTTCCCCTGAAAGGAGAAATGCTAGCGTTTCAACCAGGGTCAAAGCTTGTAACCAGGGCAACCTTTCAAGCTTCTCCAAGTGCCACATTGGAGCCTTATGATTTTCTAATAGGAAATGTCCCCGACACTGACATCCTACTGCAGGACGAGAGGCAACACCAGTAAAAAGGGGTTTTTCCCAATAGTGTCTCCACGTAGCGGGTGAGATGTTCCCGGGTTCTAAAATAGTCATTTCCACCCCAAGTCCTCCTGGGTAATTTCAGCTTTGTTGTTATTCCTGGCCTGGCCCTGATCCAGAGCGCTGCTCTTGACATCTTAGGTTGCTTCACCTCAGGGCCCGGGGAGCTTCTGAGTTCCTGGAGTGCACCATGGTGTTCGGTTCTCCCTCGGAGACCCCATGAATGTTTTAAGAGTAAGTCATAACTAAGGGGAACTAAGAAGATCACCTTTAAATAAGAACCGGAAAAACCAAAGCGCATGGAATGTGCACTCTGAGGAGGAAGCCTGTTTTTAAGTTTTGTTTTGTTTGTTTTTTTTACTAGGCTGTATGTTGTACTTATTGGCTGTCACAGGGAGGGCAGGGTTCAGAGTGGACAGATTTCTCTTCGACAGGAGAAAAGGCAAGCTTCCTCCCCCAAAGAAGTCACGCTCACGGTCTACTCCGCTACGGGGATGTGATGCCTTTCTGATTGTCTGCTTCACTTCCTTGACTCTTTTCCTCCTTGAGATCCGGGCCATTTCCTGGGGTCAGGCACGCAGCAGGCTCCAGCCCAGTGTGCTAACCAGGAACTCAGGAGCCATGGCGTCCTTCAGACGGGGACTTGCGGCACAGCCCCGAGACTTCTGATTTGGGACGTGACTGTTGGGGGGGGGGGGAGTGGACACAATAAATCCATCTGCACCATGGCTCTGTGTTTAATGGTATCTGTTGCCTTTTATTGGCTGATAACCTGTGTCTCCAGGAAGAGCCTGGCCTGTCACTTGAACACTGAGTGCGCTTGCCCAACCATCAGAGACTGTGTACAGAGGTTAAAGCGTCATCATCACCAAGATCAGTGCTGGGTATTTATTTGGTTAGCATCACCAAAATATGTCCTCATGATGACTTCCTGTAAGTGGTCATAGAGCCCCTGTTTTACTCACCGTTAAGGAAACCAGGGTCAGAAAGATTGGGGAACTCTGTTTACAGCTGCACAATAGTTTGGTTAATATTCTTTGAAGCACATCTCAAGACCAGGATTCCAGAAAAAAAAAAAAAAAAAAAGGCTCACTGGTGCTATTTAGGAAATACCAGTAGGGGCATGGGAGAGGCACACAGGAAGGGAAGGATGCTAGTAAAGGTAGTGATGGCAAACCAGTGGGAGAACTGACTCACCCTGGAGGGGAACTAGAAAACAGAAGGGGGCAGAGTTCGCATAGTTCTCGCTACTATGTGCTATGTATTTTTATGGCCCTTTCTGCCAGGTTCTGGCTAAGAGTACATGGGTGGAAAGGTGTGTTTGCTTATTTCTTTATGTATTAGCCCGGATAGAGCTTTTTCAGAGCTTCAGAGCAGCCTCAGGGTAAACAGGAAGAGAGGAAAAGAGGGAGGGGGAGGCAGAGGGACAGACCTGCTTGTTGAAACACTAGGAGGGAGGAACTGAAGTGGCGAGCCTTAGAAACAAAGCTAGGAACCCTCACTGTGTGCTGCGTGCCTCCAGAAGAGACAGGTCATGGTCTACTGAGTTCCTCTGGCCAAAAGACAACCCATTCCAAAACCTAATGGCTTACAACAAGCAGTTGGGCATTGAGAAAGCATCTGGGACACATAGCTCTGATTGTAAGGACCAAATTGGATACCTGACCACCAAATGCATATTCTTCTCCCTCTGGATTTTTGCTACCAAACTCTTCCTAACTCATTGAGGACTACCATTCCCTACTGAGACCAATTGTTCTAGATATGCCCCCATGTGACCCTGCTCAGACTGCCATAATACAGTCCTACTGGGTGGCTGGCTTCAACAACTGAAATTCTTTTCCTCAGAGTCTAGAAGGCTGGAAGTTTAGGTTCAGGATGTTGGAGGTTTGTCTTCTCCTGAGTTCTCTCTAGTTGGCTTGTAGGTGGCTCTTCCCCTCTCTGTATGTTGACTCCTGTATCTCTGCTTGTTCTTACAAAGTCACTGGCCCCACTGGATTAGGGCTCCATCCTTACCATCTCATTTAACTATACCTCTTCAAATACCTTCATATTAGGGGTAGGGTTTCAGAGGACTCCATTAAGTTTACAATATCTGACCTTCCCCAGTTATTCTCCTCATTCTTCCCATTCTTCAGAGCCATGGGCAAGTTCAGCACTCCTGAATTCTTCTTGTCTGGAAGTAATGAGAGGAAAGTCTACCATTCTGCACACCACCTTACACTTCACAGGGTATCTTCAAGTAGACAGCCAATTGCAGAGAATTTTCTAGAAGGTAGGATGCTCAGAGAAGGCTTGGATCAGCCTGGTGGACCTGTTATTCTGCCAAGGGAACCTGAGCCAGAGCTTATGCTTATATACATCAATATGTTCTCTGTCATTTCTAGATATTACCAATGTAGTCTCCTGAGGAGTTAGTCCATTTTCTAGCATTGCCAACCAAGTAGAAAAACCCTGCTTCCTTGTGTCAAAATCATATAAGTATTAAAAAACTACTGCTTCTTTTACTAGATTAATTTGTGAAAAAAATAACACCCCCCCCCCAATCAGCATTTCCTCATCCTTAACCAGAGTGTACAGAACATTCTAGAGATAATGATTTCTAATATCCTATGTATATGTTTATGCTAGGCCATGGACTTCATACGATCTCTTTCAAATTAACTTAAAGAGCATTTTAAATACTTCTTGGTTGTTGATTGTCCTTTCTTTTTGTTCTCCTTCTCCCTCGTTCCTGTAAAGCAGAACAGGAACTTGTGCACATACAGTGCATGTTCTTTACCATGAACCAGTACAGGCTCTTCCCTAGCCTGTGCACATGTTTTAAAATATGAGCCTGAAGTTAACACACACACACACACACACACACACACACACACACACACAGAGAATGAGACCAAATGATCATCAACTAAACTTCTATTTCACGTCCCACTTTGCAGATGTAACAGATCAAGTTTTGGGTTTCTGTTTTATTTTTCTTTGTCTTTAAGCCTTCTGTGGTCAAAAGTTAGACTATTTCAAATTATGTTTTTAAGTGTTATTTTCTTACAGGTTTTAACATAAGATTTAAGATATAAATGACATAAAGAAATGATAAAGCAATGAAAATTATTAATAGACTTGAGAGGGAAAGCTGAAGAAGGTAGTGATATTAAATCTAGATGACTAAGCTAAAGAAAAATGTTATAATTACCATTGAACCCCTTGTTGGACACAAGCTTTGGCAAAAATGCCACTTACCAGGCAGGGTAGGGGCTTGAGGATTAGAAGAGTAGTAAAGGGCACTAAGATGCCAGTGAAGATAATAAAACAGAAGCATAGGATAGAATCGGGAGGGAGTTCCAGTGAATACTGAAATCGCCTGCGTTTAATTTCCATTTGCTTAAAATACCCCTGGCCCTAAAAGGTAGGAGTAAGAGTAAAAAAATAAATGGCATCAAAATGAACAGATCAGTTGAAAGTTGTGGGCTACAGTCATAGTTAACATTCTGTTGCTAGAACAAAACAAATCACCAAGTCACGCTCATACACTAGACCAAAACATTCTGCTTTGTGGTTATCCAAGGTTACCTTTGGTACCCATGGGATGAGGTGTCTAAATATTTCTCAAGCACAGTGGTACACGTGGTGACAGATGAAGACCGTAGACTCTGATCTCTTCCCTCATGGGATTTTCAGGCTACTGGGGGACACAGAAGGAGGAATAGCTGCTTTACACCATGATGGACCCCACAACAGCTCAGCAAAGGCCACTTACATTAGCTACTTTTCTGGTCTTGTGACCAAAACTTTTGACAGAAATGAAGGAGAACAAAAAGTTATTTTGACTCATAGTTACAGTACATCATCACAGACAAGGGATGGTGGAATTCATGGCATCAAGGATATGATGAACCAGGAAGTAGAAACTAAGATTAGAACCAGGAGTGGATATCTCCTTCAAAGACCTGTCCTTAGTGACCCACTTCTGTCATTCAGACCCCACCTTCTAAATAATAACTGCTTTTGGGGGGATATTCCAGATTCATGCTACGCTAGTTAATCCTAACAGAGTGATGTGAACATTGGTATCCAGCTGGGTTTTCTGCCATATGGAAACTCTGGTCTGAAACATGGGAGGTAAGTAGAATCATGTGGGTAAGATTGGGGTCTGAGGAGAGGTGGGTAGCTGGAGATGAGGTATTGTTGAGGCAGAAGTATACATCATAGCAGATACCTTCATGGGGAGGGTAAGTCTGGGGGATGGACTGGATTAGAGAAAGTTGTTGGGTGTAAGACTTTTACTTTGATAGTGCTATGTTGTGTTTCATTATTGTCCAAACTGGCTACACCATGCTAGCATCTTAAAAGCTATCAAAATGGATCTAAGAGAGCTGCATTCTTAAGAATTATGTTAGGGCGGAACAGTCTGCCATATGCGATCTCCTTAGCTTCGTGGTATCTAGAAACTCAACCAATGGGAAGGAAGTTGGGGAAGGAAGAGACATGGACAGCCCTGGAGGCGTTTGCTTCATTTTCTGCATTTGTTTCTGATGAGCAATATAACCTTGGGAAAACAGGTAAATTCTCTGGCCCTCAGCATATCAGTAAAAAGCAACTTCCTCATAGAGCTATCAAGAGCGTTAAATGTGTTATGGTGCAAGGTGCTTAGAACAAGACCTAGTATATTGTTCAAACAGCTATCACCATCAGCATTGTTATTTATCATACCTAGAACCTAAGGCAGGGATCCTCGAACGCTTAGTGCTTGGGACTCTGCTATGTGACAGACACAATACGCCTTACCTTATCTTCATCGTCTCATTTAATATTTTCAATTACCCTATACGTCAACTATCCCTAAGTCTGAAATTCAAGTGAGGTGACTCTCCTGCCCAAGAATGATGGTAGTATGCAGATTTCACCCCAGAGATTCCTTCTTACTCAATCCTACACATGAGGAGAACAGAGTCCTGCTTCCTTTTACTTCGTTTTCCTTCGCTCTATTTGGTAGTCTCATTTTAGAACTGTGTGGTCAGCCTAGAAGCATGATGAACTTTAAAAATCCTCCAAGGAGTTATATCAATAAACATGGCATTGAAAATGGGCCACCATAACCAAAGAGCAGCCAAATAAAAATTACCAACATACCAAGCATTCCAACAACCCCATCAAAAGTTTTGAGGGACCTAGACTGACTCTGCTTGGCCACTAGGTGATGGAACTTAGCCCTTATTTAGGATGCTTACTCCAAGGCAGCAGATCTGACCAAGATCTGACACAAAAATCGTGGAGTATAGATTTGACACACTAAGCTACCTATATATAGAAACCCAATTACAGCCCTTCAAGTTGCATGAAAGTAGTCAAAAGTTTCTCTTATCTATGAAGACATTTTGAACTTCTTACAGACTTATGCATATTAATTAAAGAAGGCACAAAGCATGTAAAGATATGTTAGAAATAGTTAGCTATTATTCTTTATTCATATACACAGTATGATTTGTTTCTGGGAAGAGGACATTAGTTCTTATGGTGATTTGAACAAGACTTGTTCCCCATAGTCACGGTACTTGAACTCTCAGCCCATGTTCCTGGTGCTGTTGGAGCTAGTGGTTCAGTCTTGCTGGAGGACATATGTTACTGGGGACGGGCTTTGAAAGCTCATAGCCTGGTTCCACCTCCAGTTTGTTCGTTCTGCTTCATGCTTGTGGTTGTGAATATGGTCGCCCTGCTTCCTGCTCTGGCCACCTGCTGCTATGTTTACCAACCATTACAGACTCTCCTCCTGGAACCACAAGCCAAAATAAATTCTTTTTTTCCATGAGCAGATTTCAGTCACGCCTCCTTGTCACAGCAACAGAAATGCAGCCAGTGCCATTCCCCAAAGGTTTTCAGAAAATGTGCCCCAGTGCAAGTGGACACGGTTTAAAACAAGATAAAGAAGTCCACAGGTGTTGTTCAGGAGGCTGGGGGACACAGACTCTCAGGTGGGACGGTACCTTTCGTAACATTCCCTGTATATTGGGATATCCTGATATCATCCCAAACTCTGAAGAAGACTGGAATTTAGAAGTAGGGTCATATTGAGAAGAAAGAGAGGAAGATGTGTCCTCTTGGAGCAGGAGTTGGGTGGTCATGTCTCTCCTCCCAGACATAGATTAACAATGACTTAATTCTAGAAATATTGTCAGCAAGTAAAATAAATAGACTAATGACCGTGGGCAAATTGTATGGTAATGTGTCTAAGCATTGTTTCCAGTCTGACCCTTAAATATACATTAAATCAATCTCGATGGATGAGTCATCCTGCTCTTAATTAATCTTTTCAGACATTTATAGAGAAAAGGCAAAGTCTTTACATAGACCTTGTAAATGTGTTTAAGCTTAGAGTGGATTTTTATTTATGTGCACAGCACAAGCAGCCGTTACTTCTAAATGATGGCTTGTTTTGAATGTTCTCAGACCTTCAAAATGTTTTATTTCCACCCTTGTGGAGGGAATCAGGGGTGAGCTGAAAGAAAACACATGAAGGCCATTTTCCATGGCACGAACTGGCCAGCCTCCTGGTCTGTGCGTGTTTGTGTTTCTCGGCATCACAAGAGGCAGGAGGATGGACTGGGTGAGGTGCACTTTCTTCAGGAGGCCAGCAGTGGGAGAGGGAATCTCAGCTGTTGTGGCCACATCTCCCTTGCTACCAAAACAGTCTCACAAAAGCACTTCTCTAAAACCCGAGGCTGGCCTTTACACCAAAGCCTAAGCGTGTGCCCAACGGCATGTGTTGTCTTGGTCGATGGCTGTTTCTGATGTTGCTGGGGATGCACCATCTGCTGTCAGACTGGGCGTACAGCTCCAGAACTGTTTGCTGTGGTGATTGTTGTAAATTAGAATCAGTTCCTCAAGGATTCTAGTATGTGTGTGTGAGTGTGTGTGTGTGTGTGTGTGTGTGTGTGTGTGTGTGTGTAGTGTTATAGACAATGGCATTGTTACTCAGTCTTTAAGCTCCTCTTGTCCATCTGATTTGTGTGGGTCTTGGAGATGAATTTTTTGCTAGTTTTGGTTTTGGAGTCTAACTTTTACTTTTCTTGTCATTTTTATGTGTGTGTGTGTGTGTGTACACGTGTATGTGTGTGTATGTGTACATGTACATATGTGGAGGCCAGACTGTGGTTATTGTTTCTTAGGAGCCCTCCACTGTGGTTTTTGCTGTTGTCTTTGATGTGTGTTTTTGTATGTGACAGGGTCTGTCAGCAGGACCAAGGGTTTGCCAATTCAACTAGTCTGTCTGGCCATCGAGCTCCAGGAATCCCCCTGTCTCTGCCTCACCTACTACTAGGACTACACACATGTGCCTTTTTAGGTGGTGTTTGGGATCGAACTCAGGTCTTCGTGCACACTTGCTGAGCAAGTATTTTATTTGCTGAGCTGTCTCCCCAGCCCCAGCCTTGAGGTTTTATCACTCCTTTGTACTGAATTCCTTTTCTGTAGGAGGCGCTGCTCAAGGTGTTGAGAGCACCGTGTTTCCAGAAATGTACATTCCACAGGCTTATTAGGTAAGTAGTAAATGCTCATGCCCTCAGGCATCATATAAACAAAATTAAACATGGTGAGGGGTTCAGAGGCAGAAATAAATCCACTTGTGGCAGCCACGGTGTGGACAAGGGGGGGGGAGTTGTTGTGACAGCTGTGTGGCTCAAGCCAGGTGACGGTGGGTCTCATGAGACATGGTAGGGGAAGCTATTGGAGGGCTTTAAGCAGAAAATGGAAGTTTCTGGTTGAGAATTCAGAGATCTCTTTGGCACTCTGTGGAGTCTTTGTATTCGAACATGACCTGCCTCTGAACTGGCAGCACGCCACCATCGTGGAGCTCAAAGGGAAGGCTGGTTTGACTGCTGGTGAGATGTCCATTCATGCAGCCATTAGGGAACCAGTGTGGAATACTTTCTACTGCAATCCTGCTCTTACTTAAAAAAAAAAAGGATTTATTTAATTATGTATACAGTGTTCTGCCTACATGTATCCCTGCAGGTGAGAAGTGGGTACCAGATCTTATTACAGATGTTTGTGAGCCACCATGCGGTTTCTGGGAATTGAACTCAGGTCCTCTGGAAGAACAGTCAGTGCTCTTAATCTCTAAGCCATCTATCTCACTTCTTAGTACATGTTTTGGGGAAATGAAACTAGGATACTAACAAGATATGTGTATCCCAGTATTTATTGGAACACTCCCCCTAGTAGCTAGCAGACACACTCAACTACAATGCCTGCCAGCAAATGAATGAACAAGGAAAACTTGGTGCAGATGTAGTATATAGACTGTTATTTAATCACTAAAGTAGAATGAAGTCCTATTAGTTGTGGCAAAAGTTAAAGAAATGTAGAACATTATAGGCAGTAAAGTAAGTCAGGAAACAAATACTGCATGTTCTCAACCATAGGTAGAAGCAAAGAAAACGGATGTCAAAGAAGAGAGAGAAGAAGTCACTAAGAGATTTGAAAGTGCTGGTGAGGTCAAGGGGGAGGATGAAGGAATGTTAGATGGTGACTACTAAAATTCAGTAAGAGAAATGAGATGCTTCTATATACAACAGGGCGAATGTTGATTACAATAACTTACAGTATGATTTCCAAAGCCTGAGGAAAGATTTCCTAGGCTACAAAGAGAAAGAAACAAATGTTTAAGAAGCTAGAAATCCCAAATGTTCTGATTGGCTCATTACCTATTCTGCATATGTATTGAATTTTACCCTCTCCCCTGTAGGTATATACAAGTATTATATGTCAATATATATTTTTAAAAGACAGAGTTTGGGGGTCTTCCCAGGTTGTCTAAGGCAGTATCTTCATTTTCAGTGTGGCCAGGTAGAGTGCTTGCTGCTATAACAGAGTAAATGGGATGAGCTGAGGATGAAGGGTCATGTGATAGGCTCTTCATGGGCCTAGAAAATAAATTGTACTAAGCAGATCTTACTGATCCAACCTAAATTGGTTTTCATATCCTACTTCTCATTGGACTATTTAATGCGATTCTATATTCTTATATTTATTTTATGTTCTATATCCTTATACTTATTTTATATCTCATTTGTGCTGTCTGTTTAGTTCTGGATATAGGGCAATCCTTTAGAGTGGAGTAGATTATCAGGAGCCAACTCAGAAGTGAAACTAACTCTCCCTTCCCCAGGAGCCGTCAGTTAGTACTGGGGTCTCATGAACCCCTTTCTGTTCCATACAAGAATGTGACCGGCTTGATCTCATGATGGTGCTGCTGTGGTTCTGTCATGTCCAGAAGACAGTTTCACTCTTGGCCTCTCTGACCTCTGGCTCTTACAATCTTTCAACCTCCACTCCTCTGAGATGATCCCTGGGCCTTGAAGAGAGGGTGTGAAAAAGGTCCCATTTGGCTGTGCACTCAGTTATTTGAACTTTGACCATGCCTTAGTTAGGATTACTATGTCTGCTACAAAACATTATGATCAAACAGCAAGTTGAGGAGGAAAGGGTTTATGTGGCTTATACTTTAGCATCGTAGTCATCACTGAAGGAAGCCAGGAAAGGAACTCAAACAGGGTATGAACCTAAAGGAGGGAGCTGATGCAGAGGCCATGGAGGGGTGCTACTTACTGGCTTGCTTCCCCTGACTTGCTCAGCCTGCTTTCTTATACAACCAAGGACCATTAGCTCAGGGATGGAACCATTCACAATGGGCTGGGTTCCTCCTCATCAGTAAATAATTGATAAAATGCCTAAGAGTTGGATCTTAAGGAGGTGCTTTCTCAGTTAAACTTCCCACCTTTCAAATACCTCCATTTCATGTATCAAGTTGACCTAAACCTAGCCAGTACAGACCAGTTGGGAGCTTCTGTGTTCATCCTCACCCATCATTCTCTGATGAGATCTGAGAGCTGTGCTAAGTCAATGGGTAGAGAGATATTAATTTAGAAGGTAGTTTGATACTCTGTCCATTTAGCAAAATAATAGTAGTAGGCTCATTCTAGTAGTGATTCAGTAAGCACCCAGCCATGATTTGCAATATCAGACCTGTATTTCCTCCTGTGGAGGAGATCTTAAATCAAACTGAAAGCATTGGTAACCGCCCATAGCCATGCCCCATAGGTATATCTCAGCATGCATGCCATTATTGATATTCACAGGATTCCTATCTGGGTTAAGACCATCGATGACTACGCTCCTGCTCCCAGGATGCTGCCTAGTACCTTCCAGTACTGAGAGCTAGCTAGCAGGGAGGAACATTCGGGTCAGCATCAGCTTGAATTCTCTATGTCCTGAGGCCACTGTGTATGGTGTCCTCAGCAACAGGGTCTTACCACCAAGTTCTAGTGGGGAACCATGAGCAATAACAATTGTCTCTGTTGTTTGGGGATGGTTCTCTAGGATGCCTGTGAACAACGACTTAAGGAGAACTTTCCGACATTTAGCATTGAGACTTTTATTTGGCAGCCTATGGCTAGTGGGATGAACATAGTCCCTTGTGGAGCCTAACTCCAAGTCTTTTATATGAAGTTTAGAAAAGAGGTTTGGTTTCTGTTCAGCTTTCCCAAGCATCCTGAGTGTCAAGTTACCCTGCTGCCCATCCTCTTCCCTACCCTTACTTTCTTGCATTTTGCAGCTCAGCTTTTCATGGTGTTTCGCTTTGTGTTGGGGGTGAGGTGTGTTTTTTCTAAAGATTATAGAGCTTCTTAACTCTTGAGAAATAATCACTTGTTTGTATTATAATTCCAGGTAGCATATGCATCAAATACCAATATCTTAAAAGGAAGCTATTTGATCCCATTGTAAGATTGGTATACACTTGGCATTCATCCCTGTGACCTATGTGTTACTATCAGAGCTTACTGAATGCTACTGGCATATATATATATCCGTTACAATAAGATCTGACTTAAAATATTAAACTGCAGACAATGGCTTATAAAATATATGTTTATTCTTCTCTTGTGTTCAAATGTAGAAATAGGTACAAGATGTCTTAACAGGTAAAAGTGCTTGCTGTGCATATACAGTGATCTAAGTTTGATTCCTGAACCCCATGGTGGGAGGATAGAACCAATTTCTTAAAGTCATCCACTGTGGTGGTGTAAAAAAAAATGGCCCCAAAGCGAGTAGCATTATTAGGTAGTATGGCTTTGCTGGAGGAAGTGTGTCATTGTAGAGGCAGACTTTGAGGTCTCATATATGTTCAAGTCATGCCCAGTGAGACACACCACTTCCTTTTACCTTCAACACAGGATGCAGGGCACTAGACTACTTCTCCAGCCCCATGCCTGCCTGCACACCACCCTGTCACACTATGATGACAGTGGACTAACTTTTGAAAGTGTGAGCCACTCCAGTGAAATGTTTTCCCTTGATAATAGCTGCTGTGGTCATGGGATCTCTTCACAGCAACAGAAACCTAACTAAGACATCTTCTGACCTCAGCCTCTGTGTCACAGCATAGGAACACTCCCCCAACACACACACACACTCACACACATCATCACCACTGTCATCATCAACAACAAAATCTAGATGTAGTCAGTGCATATCTGTGAACGAAGGTTCCATCTTGTTCCGTCTCATTTCACTGTATAGAATTTTCATTCCCAAGGGAACCATGGCCCAAGATGGTGACTTCACCTTCAGCTGCTACACTGAAACTTCAGCCATCAGAAAGGAAGGGATAAAAAGAACAGCACAGGGAGACATGGCAGCAGCCATTTAAGCTGTGCTTGAGATCAGTCATGTGATTCTTACAGGTTTCTGGGCAGAATTTAGACACATAACTCCAACCATCTGCCTCCCCGCAACCCTGAGAAGTGCAGCTTTGTTTCTGTTGTCCAGGTACCCCCCTTAAAAATGAGATCTTTCATCCTACCAAAGGGGAGAAAAGCTTAGACAATAGAAACAATTAGCAGTTCCTAAGACAGCCAGGTCCGGGAACGTGATTGGGCTCTCATCTGAATGGAAAAATACCTCCCTCTGAATTTTATCTCTGCTGACTCATCTGTACCTTCATCCCATTATGGTGTCTGATTTAGTAAGAATGCATTTTTACATTCAGAGTTGAATTCAGCAGATAAACCTCACCCACTTGAAATGGGATAAAAGAAAATCCCCTAGATAGAGATAAATCTGCAAACAGTTATATTAATATGTCTATCTTTTCCTGAACTGGGTTTTGGAATTAAGGCGCATTTCACTATGTGGCAGGTCCTGCTCTGACTGCAGAGAGCTGGGAAAGGATACAGACTCAATGTTCGAAGGAGCTTGGTCCTTAACTTCATAACTGAAATCCAGGGGTGGGATGTTTGAGTAGTCACTCTGCTCACTAGGAGGACAGTCCGGGGACAGAGTTAAGGTATGTCATTGCTACTTTTAAGCTATTGACTTAGGGACACAGACTCTCCCACACCAGTACATCCTAAAAGATGGCGAGAATGATACTATAGTAATTGAAGCTTCATTTGCAGTTTAATGAGATGTCCCCATATAAAGCTTTTAGCACAGAGTTTGGTTCAATTGTGGGTCCTTTAAAAATGTTCAATATTATAGATTCTGCCCAGGTTACAGATGAAAAAGAACTATATGTTACTTATAAGTGCTTTTTAGAAGATATTCCTGAACCATACATGTTTAGGGTATTATTCATATAGCCACCCAGTGGTCTCTCCATTAATTCAAGAAGTGTTGCACACCTAGTATGTGCTAGGACCTACTAAGTGGTGCTTGACCAAGAGACAGGAAAGGTGTCCAGGGGAATACAACACTGTCTTAGGGGAGCTCACTGTATGTGGGGGAAGGAAAGACTTGAACAGGCTGTATGTGCCAGTGAGGGGAAAATGCAAACCTTAAAGTTTTATTAACCTAAGAGGAGAGGAGGGACTTGCGGGCATGGCTCAGTCAGGAAAGTGATTGCCACAGAAGTGTGAGGACCTGAGTTCAGACTCCCAGCACATACAGATCTGGTTGTGGGGGTGTACTTCTGTGATCCTAGCACTGTGGAGGAAATAGGAGGATGCTAGGCCAGTTAAATTAGCAGAATCAGTAAGCTCAAGCTTCAGGGAGAGCCCCTGTCTCAAAATATAAAGTGGAGAGCAATAGAGGAAGACAACCAACACCCACTTCTGGCCTTCCCATGGCACTCTCATGTATACTCACTGGCACACAGCTGTGTACATGCATACACACATATGGCCATCAGTACACACACACACACACACACACACAATGAAAGAAGACAGTCATCATCAAGAGTATCATCTTCGTGGCATTTCTTATAAGACACACCTTTTATTTAGCATTGTTTTGGAGGGTAAAGTAGAGGATCCTATATTAAGTGTCTATTATAATTCCTATCTTAGTTTCAGAAACATGAGTCTGTAAAGAGCACTGGGAGCTTCTTCCAGTTGAAGGGAATGGCCACTGGAGGAAGCGGAACCCTCTGTTCCTGCAGGTGACACAGCACTGGAGCCAGCTGCAGCTGCAGGACCGAGTAACAGAGGGAAATGCCTATTGGGAATCATGTTCCAAGGTTGAGGAGTGTTCGTTTTAGCTCGGGGCTCTGTGTGGGGCTTCCTTTCTGTGGGAATAAATGTGTGAGCTCCTCCTTTACCTTTCCCAAAGCTCCCGTCAGTGGGAAGAGTTGCCACGGCCACTGAGGAAACTCTATGGATTCTGCCAAGATCACAGAAGCGTCGTGACCCCTCACACATCATTGCATGGGCAGAGACTAGTGAGGAGAGGGGAGCATGAACTTGTCTTTTTCCGAAATGAATCACGACACTACAGTTCAATGTGTAGCCTCCTGGGGCCCGCAGAATAAAGCCCACTGTAAGCTAACTTGTCCATGGGAGCCAGCTACTCAAAAGAGTGAAAGAAACAACCACCTCAACCCGCCAGGAACACCACTGTTACTTGAGTACTCGTGTACCATGCTTCTTGCTTGGTCTGTTCCAACTGCTGGCTTTTTCATCAATCTGTTATACTTGCTGTATTTCGTTTTGCTCTGAGATCTCTGACATGCCTCAAAGAGTCTTTTTACTTCCACTCCCCGTCTTATTATTTACATTATACATCACACATGTCATACCTTCTGAGCCCTGACCCCAGTGGTGGGAGTCATGAGGTCTCCAGTGTTGAGTTATAGCACTAGACTTGTATGTAGTGATTTTATCATGTTCTGTCTTGATTTGTTTTTTATTTTGTTTTGAATTTTTTGTGTATTTCTTTATCTCTAGTCACATCAGCAATCCTTCCTTCCTCCCTCTAGCCTCATGCAGCAGTTCTTGTAAATCCCACACTGTATAAGAGATGGGACACGCTGAAGGATGAAACTGGTAGTACTCCTGCCTGACTTTTATGATTCTGTATGTCAGCCTTGTCCAATGTAAGCATCTATTATTCATGGGATTGAACTCCATCTCCAATGCAGTTCATAAGGAGCTTCATTCAGACCAGGGAACATCTCTGGCTTGGACCACTCTGGTCTCTCCATTAGGGACATAACCTGTTCTCACAGACTAGTTGAGGTTTCCTGACCAATCATTATGGTAAGGAAAAGAACTCTGGCCCATGTGATGTTCAGTTAAAGCCTATATGAGAAACCAACATGGAGCCAATCTGGCTCTTTGGCTGCCACTTATGTGAGATGGGGTGGTGGTGGTCAAGATTAAGAACAAAAGAACACCCACCATAGCCCTGTTCTCAGGCAATGAAGTCCGGCAGCCATGTCTGCTCCTCACTCTGCTTGACTTTGAATTTCTGTCCTCAGAGTCAGTACATTAGAGCTTTTTACTTCATCTTCCTTCTTGACTACAGGCTCACAGGGCAGAAAAGCCTACATTGCCCTAGTTCCTGGTGCTGCTCCCTAATACCACAGAGTGAACAGAAGTAGCAGTCAGCTGTTTGGTTGAGCTGGGCTTAGCATCCATATCTAGAAGGACTTTCACAGTATGATGGCTGATTGCTAGCTTCATGCACTCTTCAAAGGACCAAGTCACTTCTGGCATGGAGACCCAGCCCTTAGCTTGCTTCCTCTAACAGCTTCCTCCAGTTGCATCCCTCACCCTGTCAGTGAGGCCCAAGATATTTCTCTCTAATGCACGTTGTATTTACATGGATGACTTCTTAACACGTATTTTGAGGGCTTCACCCTCATCATTTTTAAATATTAGGTCAGAATGGGGGCCTAGGCATTTGCATTTCTGAGAGGTCTCTAGACTCCATTGCTACTGGAACCAAACTCAAGGAGCTCTGAGCTGTCATGGCCCTGTTGTCGTAGCAAGAGAGAATCTTCAGGTCTTGTCGTGGTCCATTTAGAAATAAGACATTTTATGGTTTACCTGTGAAATGTCCTCCACCGGTTTAATGTGCACACTCTTGGTGCTCAGCAGGTAGAGTTGTTTAGGTTGTGAACCTTTAGGAGGTGGAATAGAGAGGAAATGGGTCATTAGTAGGTGGGAGAGGACAGGCCTTAAGGGTAAAACCTGACCGTACTTCCTGCCCAAGCCTTTTCTATTACCTGTTGCCTAATACAATGAGACATGTGTCCACTGTCACGAGCCGGAGTGGATCTAGCCAACACGTCTTCCTTGTCCACCACAAACTGTTATCTCTGTAAATTTGTAAACACTGGTATCAATTCAACACAGGGCATTAATTCTACCATTATATTTAATGTCTACAAACCCGAGGTCATTTCCATGTGTGCACCTATGATACAGGAGATGTCCATTAAGGAAATACTATTAAATTTCATTCTGGTCAAGACAATGGTATCTCCGACCTGGTTGGAGACCTACGAATCCAGTTGGGTTGCCTAATCACTTGACTAAGAAATCACCGCTCCACAAGGCAGATCCACCTTAAGTCATACTAAAGAGATAGAAGGAACAGTTATCTGTTTAATGTGATAATGGACTTTTCTTTCCCAGAATCCCCACCCCCTAAATGCGGTCAGTACAGTCACCACGAGATTCAAAGTCCTAACTTTCCCTTTTTCTTCTCTGCTGTCTTTTGGATGCTGACCAGAGCTTAAGTATGCTTTCTCTGGCACTTTCTCTAGAACTCCCCTCCCCTTCCAGCCTTACTGAGAGCCCACCACCCGATTAACCCCCAAGCTGAATTCAAATGGCATGGCTTTCCCTAGTCATCTATCCGACCTCCCTCCTCTGGGCAGCTCTCTAGACTGCCAGCTCTCTGAAATATTTTTTTAAAGTTCTAATAAAGCTTCCTCCCGTTTCCTTTCAGATCTGTTCTTAAATTCTTTTATCAACAAGACCAAGAACGCTAAGACCGGGCCTCCAATGTCCCTGGCAACTCCTGCACTGCTATCTGATAATGCTCTGTCCTTCCCTGAACAGCAAGCCAGGTAACCAAGGCCAAAGCTCATTTTGTGACCTGACCCCAGGCTCCCTGGGGAATTTAAGAACCCTTCTGGCAACATTAGAGTCATCTGGCAAGATAATTCCTAATGGGATTAAGGGGACACCTTAGTTGGCAAAGTGCTTGCTTTACGAGCATAAAGACCCCAGTTTGAGCTCAGGAAGCTAAGTGAACAGCTGGACACAGCAACACTCATTCGTGATTGAGAGGTGAAGAGTGAAAATACAAGGATCCCTGGGGTTCCCTGGGGTTCACAGGGCTTCCAGCCTACCCTAAGTAGTGAGCTCCTGGTAGATGGCACCTGAGGCACAATATTGGAGTCTGAGCTTTAGCCTTTACACCTAGGTACACACACATGCACGTGCGCGCACACACACACACACACACACACACACACACACACACACATGGATTGTGCATACATGTATAGTGACTCCCACAAACTCTGAGAGACAGAGACTCTTACTGTTTCACCCCAGAGAGGAGGTGGGCTGGAAAGCCCTGGAGTGCCTTTTCCTGCCAACTCAGCAAGAACGCAGTGTGGCCCTCTTCGTTCACTAGTGCCTGGTTGTACTACTAGGTGAAAAGCAAGCAGAAAGTAAATGATAGCAACTCCTTCCGCCCTGGTTTGAAAAGCCCCCCCCACCTCCCTTTGGACTCCAGTATTTGGACACTGAGCTTGCTCTTAATCTAAAGAAAACAGTGAGAGAGGGTTGCAAGGCCTGAATACCTATTAATCAGAGAAGCAGAAAACCCCAACTACAGCACACACATGAGCAGGGAAAAGTTACACTATCCATTATTCTGATGGGCCCTGGAGGGAGGTTAAGGATGAGATCAGCCCCAGACACATGCGGAGTTCATTGGCAAGTGCCACAGTGGGAGTGTGCTTTGCACTTTTGGTTTAGCTTCACCCAGGATAAGGAACATGTGTGAGTAAGCAGCTCTCTGTTTAAAAGTGCAACCCCAAACAGAACCTCACGAAGGGGAGAGGATGAAGAAAGCCAGGAACGGAGAGGAGAGACAGAGAAGGATGAGTGGTGTGTTTGTCCCTTGGTCAGAGCAATCCACCACTGCACCACATTTCCTAGGCTTAAGATGGCGGCTGCGGAAGTTATGCCCACCGTATGACGCCAGGGCTGTTCTTAGGCAGTGAAAATACAGCCCTGGATCTGCCTGCTTACCATGATAAGAGGTCATTTTCGTGCTTATTTCTAGATAACTACAGAAATCTTCCCTGAAAATGAAGTTTGGCTGGCAGTGATTATAAACAGCTGGTGCAGGCTGACAGGAGCGTGATGGTTTGTGTCTCTCCTTTAGTGTTTAGATTTTCTCTGCAACCTGCCAGGCAGTCTTGCACGGGTTGGAACTTGAGTCCCTATCTTTTGTATTTATTGTTTTAGAATCATTGGCCTCAATAAGTCTTCCTGTTACATAGACTTCCAGTAAATGGCAAAGGTCCCTTAAATTTGTCTGCATCTTAGGTCACATTGGCCAAAAGCCTCACCTGGGTGGGCATCCAGGGAAGGCCTGACTGTCATGTTTATTTGCTTACTTCAGAGGTAGGTGGCTGCCCTCTGTCCTGAACAAGAGATGCAAACGTTTACGATGATCTGCAGTTGGAAAGTCAGTGTGAGCTAAGTGGTTGGGGTAGAAGGAACCTGGCTGGAACCAAAACCCAGTCAAGGTCAGAGTGGAATGCTATTATTGCCACATTAGCATGATCATCATCAATACGATTCTCCAAATTATTTTTTAATGGGGCCAATTTACCTCCAAGTCTGTAACCAAGACACAGATCACTTATCTTCTATTCAACAGTCATTAGGAACCCGCAAGGCGCATTCCAGCCCTCTCAGCTTTAAATCTAATCTTGAGCTTTTCCAACAGTTACTTTATTCTTATTTTTTTTTCTCTCTGCCAAAAATCGGCCATTAAACTCAAATTCAGGGTGTAAAGCTTCAATCGCTTTTTTGGCACATGCTGCACGTAGCTTTTGTGTTCACGGGTGAAGGATTTAAAAGCAATTCCCAGTGTCATTGCTTATAAAAATGGTTCTACCACACCTAGATAAAACGTTAAACACAAAAGTTTGTGATGGGGATAAGGGCATGGGTTGGTGGTTGAGAATGGGGTAGAACCTGCAGGGCCCACATAACCTGAAATTAGCTGCACATGCTTGTAACTCTAGCAGTGGGAGGCAGAGCTGGATCCTGAGTGCTCCCTGGCCTGCTGGCTTAGCATAGAGACAAACTCCTGGCTGATCACTGGAGAGTCCTGTTGTAAGGCAGAGAGCAACTAAAGAAGACTTTGGATGCTCTGCCCCCCCCCCTGGCCCCTGCACTTGCACCCATACATGCACAACACATACTACTCAGATACAAAAGTACTTCAAATAATCCTGCAGATGACCTCATACCTGCACAGCAAGCATTTTCAGTCACAGTGGGTACCATCTCCCCAGCCCGCAGACCGAGTCTTAAAGTAACAGCCTCAGAGTGCTAGAAGCTGAAAGTCTGGGTGGCCTTGGTATCTTTACATAGGGCTTTACAAGGTTTCAGTCTGCCTGGACGGTCTGGAAAACTCCACTTGAAGCCTGCTCTGGCTGCTGACAAAATGGAGCGAATGGAGCTTAGCGTGACTTTGCTGCATTCTTTGCTGGTATGTTCTGGACTCCTTTCCTCACAAAGATAACTTGGTGTTTATCTATTTGTTCCTAGAAAAGACTGCTCATCATGTCCTTCTCATGTGACACCCCCACAGTGTCACTTCAAAGCCAGCAATGGAAAGCCCCCTTTCCACCGAACCCTCCTTGTATTTTTGTGGTGGGATCGGGGTCTCATTCTGTAGTTTGAGACTGATCTCAAGCGTGGCATTCTCCTGTTCGGTCTCACAATGCTGGGCCCAAAGGCATGCAGCCCCCACCTAATACTTGAGTCTCACTGATTTCCTCTTCCCCGCCACCGCCAGGAAGCATTCTGCTTCTCAAGTGCAGGTGACTGAGCAGGGCCCCTCCAGATAGTCTGCTGCAAAGTCTACTCATTACTGACCTTAATTTCTCCTATAAAGTCTGTTTTACCACATACCATGGACGGCGAAAGCCACGGTGTTACCATTTCCATCACCCAGTGCTCTGGCAAAATGTCTAGATACCCCAAACTCTGGCACTTGCGGGGTCCACGGCTGTACATGCTCCATTAAGCATTCAGGCAACTTACATAGCCACCCAGGGTCCTCAAACCCCACGTGATCTACATGCAACATGATCACATTATCTACACATAACATACCTATGTAAGACCCTGTAAGCATGTGCTAGGCAGCTAAAAGCTGAACACGTCCACTCCACGTTCTCTTCCCCAACTAGCTTACCCATGTCTGGGCATGTGTCTTTCTTTCTCTCCCAATAAACTTTCTCTTTTTCATTTCTTTTCTTTGGTTTCTTTTCTTTTCTCTCTCTCTCTCTC
>NW_026067996.1:2929125-3094507 GCF_014885135.2 Alexandromys fortis
TCTTCTTCTCTCTCTCTCTCTCTCTCTCTCTCTCTCTCTCTCTCTCTCTCTCTTTGAGACAGGGTTTCTCTGTGTAGCTCTTGTAGACCAGGCTGACCTCAAACTCACATAGATCTGCCTGACTCTACCTCCTGAGTGCTGGGATTAAAGGCAAGCACCATCACTGCCCAGCTCTCACCCAGTAAACTCTTAAAATGGGTTCCGTTGTGTGTCTCGTGATCCGTTCTCATGCTCAGTTATGTCACAGAACTTTGCTTCTTGTACCTTGCTCCTCAGCTTAAAGAAAAAACAATGGTTAGGTGATCAGCTGACTGGAGCAGCTCCTCTGTGTGCAGATGAGGGGGAGATTTGAAAAGATGGCTGTGCAAGAGACAAGATTTCAGCCGATGCATGGACAGTGTTCTTCCCGCAGCCATGTGTGCTCTCTTGGCATGCAAGCCTGCAGACCACACACGGCATTGTCTGTTACAGGAAGCATTACAGTCGTGAGGAGCGTACAGATGCGACGGCGTCCGCAAGTCTAACCGAAGTCTGTGCTACAGATTGAGAACAGCATGGTCTCTACTGCCCAGTGCCTCTTTTTAGACTTTAGTTTGTTGTTTGCTGTCCTTTAAGAAGACCACGGGTTGTCTGGAAAGATCAGTTTAGTTGGTTGTGGCAGAGGATTCTTCCATTCCTTCTTCAACAGATCCGTCAGTTAGTCAATAAACATGTAGTAAGAGTCAGTTCTATTCCAGACCTTGAAGTAGGCGTGATACATCATACTGTCCTTTGGGAACTTCTGACTAGCGGTAGCTATTCCTGTTCCTTTACCTGATGGCATGAAAGAGAGGACTAAAAGTGAGATGGGGATGGCTAGCGGTGACATTCAGAAACCTGAGTGGTACTTGTGTGAATTAGGATGGCCACATTAGAGACTTTGAGAAGGATTCCCAGGGTGTGTTCCACTGGAATGTCCTGTGATAGTTTGTTTTAAACCCACACTGGCCAATCCAGAAGCCATGGACCAAGTGTAGCTATTGAATGTGACTGAGTAGTGTGGTGGAGACAGCTCAGAAAACACACCAAAATTGTTCATTCTTTTTGTATATGTGCATATGTGATTGCACAGGTGTGTATACATGTGTGTAGGTCAGAGGTCAATGTCAAGTGCCTTCATCATTCGCGCTCCTTCTTTTTTTGGTTTGGTTTGTTATTTTGTTTTGTTTTTTTGAGACGGTCTCTCACTGAACCTGGAATTAACCAGTTTGGCTAATCTAGCTGATCAGAGGACTCCAAGTTGCTGCCTTCTTTCCACCTCCTTTCCCCTGCATACCCTCCTCCCACCCCTGTACAAGGATTGTAGACAGGCAATGCCCTACATGGCTTTTTTTAAAACAGGTTCTGAGGACTGAATTTAGGTCCTCAAGCTTGCATGGCCGGCACTCTGCTGACTGAACCATCCCCTCCAGCCTCTGCCTTGTTCATTTTGTTGTTTACTTTTAATCCCTCTCACTTCTTCTATTCTCTGGCTTCTAAATGTATTTAATCTAATATCTGAATTATATCTGCTGTAAGTTAATTTTCTCTGATTTATTGCTAGCATCAGCATTAAGAAAGTACAAACCAAAAACAATTTTTAGAGATGGAACCATAAAGCAAAACTATATGTATTTTATTATTATATTATTTATATATAAACGTTGAGCCACAAAAAACATATATGTATATAAAAGGTTTATATTTTTATTTTTGATTATGCATGTATGTGTGGTTTGTGCAAAGATGAGTGTAAGAGCCTACAAACTGCAGAAGAAGGTGTCAGATCCCCCAGAGCTGGACAGTTGTAATCCATCTAATACGGGTGTTAGGAACCAAATTCTGGTCTTCTTCAAGAGCAGTATGTGGTCTTAAGCACTGAACCATCTCTCCATTTCTGTAAACAATATATTTTAAAACAAGCTGAGTAAGGTTACCAGAATAGGAAGCTTAAGGAGTGGGAGATAATTAGTTGGATGGTGTTATTTTAATCCCGTGTCTGGGTGAGCCAAGCAAACACATTTTCTTCCATTTGAGGAATGTTCTGAACACTTACCTTCCTCCCCTTTGAGGAAACATAGCGAATACACTCCCATATCATCCTGTAAAAATGGCTGCTTTAATGCCCCTTTCTGATCTTATCCCTGAACACACAATTAACGGATTTTTGCTATAATCTCAGCTGCAAGGAGAATTATTGTTAGTCATGTGTATGTTGCCTCAACCCTGGCTCACTAACATTGCTTGGCAATAATATTCTGGAATGACTTAGAGCTGATTTGTCTGAACAATGGTTCTATGGAACTTCAGTCCCATCTCCCCGCCCTGCCGTGGTACTTTTAATAAACTATGGAAGTTCCACTGTGCTTTCACTATGTCACCTCCCTCAGTAGCATCAAAAGATTATTTTTATTTTCTATGCATGAGGTTGTTGCCTGCATGTATGTGTGTGCATCACATGCATGCCTGTTATCCACAGGGGCCAGAAGAGGATATTACATTCCCTGAAACTGAAGTAGGAGCTGCGAACTGAACCTGTGTCCTCTGGAAGAGTAGTAAGTGTATTTAACTACTGAGCCATCTCTCCATGGCATTTTGATGCGAAAGACATCAGCAGTACAGCCCCAGTTCCTCCAGCCAACACTTTCTTGGCTGGTTCTTTAGTTAAATAGGTTTACAGTGTTGGGAAATCGCCGTGAGATTTTCTTGGATGATAACACGGACCGTATATTAAGTCTGTGACTTTGGACTCTAGCCATCATCTCAGTGAGAATGTGCCCTGTGCGCATGGCACCACAATAAGCTTACTACATGGGTCAAATGAACAACGGTTGAACTTAACAAGGACTTATGAAAGAACTGTGCTTCACCAATGCCACTTAAAAGTAGCTTATGTGTATTTTTTTTATTTTAAAGCCTGCACCAAGGAATCTTAGAGAATATTAAATACAGGCGTATGAAACAAAGATAATCACACTGATATCCATGGTCCTTCCAATTCCGTCTTCAATTGCCTAATGCATTGAATATTTGCCAATCTCTTGAAGAAAAATCGTAATAGGATTTGAGATTTGCAAATGAGTTACAACTGGTTTGGCTTCGTGATAGTGGAACGATCTGCAGCGGTTTTAAGAAAGCGTGGGTTTATTTCTAAGCACTGGTCCTAAAATCTGCACAAGATAAACTGCAAAGAAGAGCTAACGCCAGGCAGTGCCGCTGGCTTGCTTCTATTTCTGCATCCAGCAGACTTTACACCAAGGAAATCTCAGCTCTCCTCACGTGTGCTTGTGTGTGCTTTGGAAGGGCACCCAAGAAATCATGAACAAGCAGTTATTTGAAGGTCCTAGAGTTGTTTTTATTTTGGATTCTGTTTGCACGGTGATTTTCTTTTTCAAACAGGGAGCACATTTTAATTTGTATAGTAAAATTACTTTTAAAGAACAATAAACAAAATGTCAGCCCTTTAGAATCAGCACAAGTTTAAGGCGATCCTACTATATAGAGTGAGCTGTGGACTGCCAGGGCTACGTGGGGAGATGTTCTAGAAAGACAAATAAAGAAAAACACTCACTGAAAACAAATAGACAGCAACAGAAGATAAAATGAAAGTCATCCTTTGGGCCTACTGCTCAGATTATTTAAATACTCTTCTAGATTTTTCTTTTACTTGTATATTGTCATATAAGATATAATGCTGTATAGCCACTTCGTGATTTTTTTACCCTCAAACAAAAATATCATACAAATGAACAAGTTTTCATCATTCTAATGTGTTTGGAAAAATTTTATTAACCACAAATGCATAGAATAAACTAAATCCACCCACCTTCACTAAAATAAGCTAATACAAGGCACCTATCTCAAGTGTCCGTGTTTTGCTGTATCCTCGTCAGTGGTTAGAGGCTGGCCGGCACTCACCCTTACTAAGTAGTGGTTTCTAACTTCCTAACGATGGGTCTTCTAGCCAACTCAGCCCAAACCGAGCCATTCCTGAAATTCCATACACAATTGCCACTTCCAGTGCGTGGATGTTTAGAATGTTTCAGACATTGAACTGCTATAAATAGTGCTGAAATAAATGAACATTTTAAAAGGGCAAATCTATATATACATCCTAATTCTACTATTTTCTCACCACAAGAACCCGGAAATACAAACTAAGAGTGATTTATGGTAAAATTCCTTGCGAAGAAAGAGTAGACCAGGGCTGAGGAGATGGCTCAGTGGGTAAAGCACTTGCGGCACAATCATGAGGACCTGAGTTCGGGTCCCCAGAATCCAGGTCCTCTACAGATGGTGGCAAACATCTGTAATCCCTGAGCTTCTACAGTGAGAGGAGAAGCAAAGACAGGAGAATCCTTAGGTGCTCACTAGCCAGCGAAGCCTAGTACACATGTGTCCTAGTGTGTCCCCTGCCGCGGTGAGAAAACACTGACCAAAAGCTACTTGGGAGAGAAAAGGATTTATTTAACTCACATATCCACATCACTGAGGGAAATCAGGGCAGGACCTCAAGCAGCAGCAGAGGCAGGGACCATGGAGGAGGCTGTCCACTTTACTAGCTCTCAGCTTGCTGGCTTGCAGCTTGCTGTCTTATTCTAGCCAGGACCTTCACAGGGATGATACCAGTCACTCTGTGCTGGGCCCCCTCCTGTCAATCAAGGTGAAACAGTGGGAATACATTCTGCCCCTCTAACTGTGTGTGTGTATGTGTGTCTGTGTCTGTATGTGCATGTGTATGTGTATAAGTGTAGGTGCATATGTGCCTTGCAATTGTGTGATTAGAAGACAACACCGAGGGTTGAGGTCTGGCTCCGTGTTAGAGTACTTGACCAGCATGTACAAGGCCCCGAGTTCAATCCCTGGTGCATTAGATTTCCCAGTGAAGTCAACAAATTTGTCCTGCCAGGTGGTGGTGGCGCACACCTTGAATCCCAGCACTCAGGAGGCAGAGGCAGGTGAATCTCTGTGAGTTCGAGGCCAGCATGGTCTACAAAGTGAGTTCCAAGACAGCCAGGATTGTTTCACAGAGAAACCCTGCCTCAAAAATCCAAGAAAGAAAAAAAAGGGTCACTTCCTCATGTGCATTTACCACAGGAGAAAGTGTCAAGAGGAAATCTGAGCAGAGCCAATGATAGAATTCCTTTCTCGGAATGGGGAATCCCACGCTCCCCAGCTTTCTCCGGCAGTTAATGGGACTGTTTATGCCTTGCATTATCCAGAATTCCTTGAGCCACAGTGTCCAAAACCAGACTCAAACTTAAGTAAAAATCATAGTGTATTGACCCCAAATCCAGGAAGTTTCAGAGAGGATGCTAAGAGTCAGGTCAGGCTGGATCAGAGGCCTAAACAGTCCCACTAGAACCATGGTTCTGCCTCAGTCCTGCCTATAATCCTAGACCTGGAGGAGGATCAGAAGTTCAAGATCATCCTTGGCTATATAGTGAATTCAAGCCTGAGCTTCAAGGCAGCCAGGGCTGTGTGGGTTCTTGTTTCAAAAATGCAAAAACAAACAGAAAGCACAAAACAAAAAGAGGCAAGAATCCTAATCTTGACTGTCGCTCACCAGGTATCTGCTGATCGAGTAGCTGCCAGTCAATTCTTACATATATGTTATCTTCGAACTTGCACATTTTCTCCAGTATCTCTTCTGGAAGTCTCAGGAATAGTTAGGTTAAGGTTGGGATGGTCTGAGTAAGTCTCTCAGGCCAGGAAGGGGGATGCGCAGGACTGAGCATGCAACTTCCCCTAGACTTAGCTCACACAAAACATGCGACCAAAGGAAGAGAGAAGAGGATGCTTACAGGAGTACAAAGGAAGGAACGGGAAAGCAAGGGAGGTTTTGAACTACTGATGGGACAGAAGGGGATTTCCTTACTCCACGAAGGGTACAGAAGGTTACCCAGGTTAGCCGAGGCATTATAGCTAATTATTACAGCTTTGGGGAGACAGCCAGAAAAGCTTGCCTAGAAGCAGCCAGGCTGGCTGGGTGCTGCTCCGAGGGCAGTTCAGGAAAGTGTCTCAGTAAGCTCCCTCAGCGAGCAGACTGTTGCTTGTGCCAGAAATTTTCTGGGGCTGAAGAGGTGGCTCAGTGGTTAAGAACACGTGCTGTTCGTGCAGAGGACCTGAGTTCTGTTGACAGCACCCACATCACGGTTGACAACCATGCTCAACCCTACTTCTGGGCATCTGGTATCTCTTCTGAGCTCTACAAACTCTAGACACTTTCCCGGACCACGTACACACATGTAGGCAGAGCATTCGTGCATATACGGTTTTAAAAATCAGTCTTAAAAAAAGAAGACATTTTATGTGCTTTTTGTCCCCTCTCAGAGAACTGACCACAGCAAACTTCTTGCTAACTCCATCTGCCATCCCGACTCAAACACAGTTGTAGTGTTTTTCAAAACATTCCACAGCCAGGGTTGGTTAACCCCAGTATTAGAAGGTGGAGGCGGGAGAATCAGGAATTCAAGATCATCTCAGGCTATATGGTAGCAAGTTCTGGATTAACCTGGGCTACATACATCCTGTCTCAGTCAACAACAAAAGAAACTGCTTGTGCTATATTTTATGAAGAAAAAGTAGTTTATGGAAGAGGAAATTGGATGGATGCATTAATTGGTTTATGGATTGCCAGACCGTCACTTTCTTCACTTACAACCCCCCTTGGACATCATGTACTGTGTCAGCTGTCTGAGAGAATAGATATTAGAGACTTACACTCCCAATCTGCTTGTTATGCTTATGGTCTCTTATTTACATCTTGACAGACTAAAGATAAAGAGACTAGGAAAACATAGGTTATTGTTGGCAAAATCCAACTCATCATTTGTATCCATCGAAAAAGTTTCACTGAAGCAGTGAACACAGACCACAAATGTGCTCCTGTTCACTATGCCTCCAATGGCAGCACTGAGTTGTTGCAAGGCAAAGCCTCTTTTTTTTTTTCTTCCCTAAGGCAAAGATAATTGCTATCTGGACCTTTCATGGAAAGCTTGCCGATTTCCCAGCACATATTCCAGAACACGTGGGTGGTGATGATAGACGGGAATGTATCCGAAAAGGAGGCAAATGAAGGCGGAGACACAGGGATCCATGGGCATTAGATAAGTAAGGCTGAGGAGTCAGGGAAGCCAAGTCAGGGACCTCCTTGTGCCCACGAAGGGAACGAAGAGAACGTGAAGAGCTGGTACTACTGCAGGCCATGCGGGGCCACTTAGTAATGAGGAAAGAGTCACTCGGCTTCCTAGGGAAAGCTCAGGATCCTCCCACAAGTCTGGAGGATCCCCCAACATTCCGCATGGGCAAGGATGTTCCAGTTTGCTTCTTTTCAAGTTCACTCTGCAGAGACGTGCTAGACAACTCTAACTAGAAGCACTTTCTTTTCCTTTAATTCTCCCCTCCTCCTCTTCTGAAAGTATTTAGTCTCTTGGAAGCAGGCCAGTATAAACATCCAGAATGATGGAGCATAGCCCTGGTGGCCTGGGGTTACCCATGTGACCTCATGGCTCCTCTGTGCTGCAGTGGCCAGGCAGTGAGAGAAGGAAGCCACTCATAGGAGACTGATAGAATGATTGACAGATCCCCCCTCCATTTCTGTACGTGTAACCTCCTGCACTCAATTGGTCTATGATTTTGTGGCACAGCTGTCTGGGTTCCTGAGGTAGGGATGTCTGCTTCTAGAGCCCAGTGTGGGATCTGGGGAGGGGGAGGCTCAGGAGGTGATCTTTCCACTTGGCACTTACAGCCCCTTCAGTTACCAGACAGAAATTTGAGTGGCGGTAATTGGATAAACAGTTTAATTTATTAGTAACAGAAGAACTGAGTCCAGTGCAAATCTTATTGCCCTTTTCTCAAAGTGACTTTCCTTTGTAAGCATTCTGATATAGTAAAGTCACTGGGGATGTAGTAGAATAAAGGGTTGATTTCGCCCGGCAAGAAGGCCAGGTTGTGAGAAGAAATTTTCATAATCATGTTATGAAAAGCACACGGAAAAGTCTCGAGACCTCAGACCTGGGGAGGAGGGCAGCGAAGAGGAAGGCCAAGAGAAGAAAGTACTTTGTATTTATTTGAGGGTGAAATACACTTTTATGAAATGTGTACTAGCTCTCCCCCATTTTCAAGTTAGAAATAGAAAATTCTTAAATGTGTTTGGGGTTTGTTTTCTGATCTATACTGAAAGGAACAAAATTGTCTTGCAGCAGGAATATTTTGGTCCCTTTACTTATAAAATTACTGACCTGAAAAATTGCTAAAACTTCTTCCAAACTTAAAATTCATGAAAAATCACTTCTTGAGGACTTTCAATTTTCTCATTTTCCTAGATAGAAATCTTACAAGCAGGAGCATCTGAGCCCACGCAGGTCTTTGCAGCAAAGCTCCACTTGGTGCACATAGGTAGGCGGTACCTTTTTTTCCTCCCATTCCTTCCTTCCTGTTTTAGTAGGCATCCCTTCTACCTGTGTAGTTGTGATAAGCCCTGGAAAATGTTCAATGATAACTAAGCTATTGGTCAGTGTGCATTTGAACCCTGTCCCAAAGATGGAAGACAGCCTAATTCCAAGAAGTGGGCAGAAAGAGGCATGAGGGGAACAGAGATATTTCCCCCAGTCACATCTTTCAGATGGGTACAAACTGGTAGACAGAGTCAAACACTGATATACATTAAACCTGTGTTCACAGCTCTGGTGAGAGAATCGGTAGCCTGGAAGTGGGGAGAGGTAAGGAATTCCTCCACATTTCCCAGTGATGTTCTCCCTGACATTGGCAAGCAAGGGAAAGAACAGCTACACAGAGGAAAGCACCGCGGAGATGACTGTGGCACGTTCCCAGCAACTCTTGGCTTCCCGAGTAGACTTCGTGTGATAAACTGGTGCTTCCTGTACTGTTCTACTCATTCAGAAGACGAAAGTATAGAAACAACTCAAGGATGAACAATCCCTCCCGAGAAACCATGCATATGTGAGCTGGCTTTGGTGGTGGACTGAGCCACAGACTCTGCCCTTCCCTCCTCTGCCTTCTGGTTTTCTTATAGGCTGTCTACATCCTTTCACAATTCACTTCTTGAAACCTAACCCCCGAGGTGACAGTATAACCCCTGGGGTCTCCTAGGAAGCCAGTCTCTTAGGATGCTGCAGTCCCTTTGGTACTTCTGCCATGCAAGGACACATGGAAGGTACCTCCTGTGAGGAACTAGTGCTCTTCAGACACCAGCCCTGCTGACACTTTGATCCCAAGTTCCCACTATCCATAGCTGTCAACAACAGCTTTCTGGCATTTATGAACTGCCCAGTTTGTGATATCTTTGTTGTACTCATTCAGCCTTCCTTCTTTGGTTTTTTTCTCCACTTCATAGAGATCACAGGTGTCTTGAAGGAGGGACCTAGCCATATCTTGTTGTATGGAATCTTGAAATAATGGTTTACTTGTTGACCAGGCCCCAGATCTGAGAGCTGAGATGAAGTGGGCAGTATTGAGTGTAAATGGAGACTGCACTTTAGTTTCCTGGCTGCTTCGACCTGAATAATCACACAGAAACTATATTAATTACAACACTCTTTGGCTGATGGCTCAGGCTTATTCCTAGATAGCTCTTACATCTTATCTTAACCCATTTTTATTAAGCTATGTATCGCCATGAGCCTGTGGCTTACCAGTAAGTTTCTGGCATCTTTCTCCTTCGGGAACTATGTGGCATCTGCCTGGTTGCACTTTCTCTCTCCTTCCCTTCAGTTTAGTTTTCCAGTCTAGCTATATTCTGTCCTGCCATAGGCCAAAGCGGATTCTTTATTAACCAATGGTAATAAAACATATTCATAGCATCAGAGGGGAATCTTACATTAATTGAGCTATATCTCCCACTTGTGATCTGGGTGAACCTTGAACCAGTGATTTCCCTCTCTGTCTTTTGTCATCTGCAACATCACAAGAGCAGTGGTTTCTAGCTTCATGGTGCTGTTCAGATGATTCAGTAAGATAACCCCCTGGGATGGGCTCAGCCTCATCATACCTCAGTATTAGAATTTTAATCTATAAATCCTTTTTATCTTGCCCACATAGCTGTAAACTTAATGTTACAATTGAGGCAAATAAGAGGCACATCATAGCAGACAGAGGCAAAAACAAATAATTCATAGGATGAGATTGGAAAAGTGACAGAGAAGTAGATTGTGGATTGAATTTTAATTCAATAAATGTTTGCTGAATGGAAACCATGTACTACAGGCATAATGACAGTGGGTAAGGGATAATTGAGGATGCACATGTGACTGATACTCACACAAACAGAGCTCCTAGGAGGAGAGGGCAGAAAGGATGTTAAAGAAGAAGAAAAATGAATAAAGATAGGATGTGGCAGGCATAAGAGTAGGCATGTAAATGACATGCAAATTGGCATTCAAGCTTTTGCTTTCAAAATCATGTTGTAGGTGTGTGTGTCATCTAGCTCATTCATGTCTAGTGGAATGCTACTCAGTGCGCATGCCCAGTACTACCCCCTTATAAGATGAGTTCACATTCTCTTTTTAAAATCTCTCTCTCTCTCTTTGTGTGTGTGTGTGTGTGAGAGAGAGAGAGAGAGAGAGAGAGAGAGAGAGAGAGAGAGAGAGAGAGAGGAGGCATGCCTGATCCTGCCACTGTGTGTGTTTGAGGTCAGCAGAGGACATCATTGGGTGTCGGTCCTTGCCTTCCTCCTGGTTTGAGATAGTGTCCGTTTGTTTGCTGCTGGATTTCTCAAGCTAGCAAGCAAGCTGTTCTTAGGAAGAGCAGCTGCCTCCCATGTCATTGTGCTAGAATTACAGATGCAACAGTTTTAAGAGGGTTCTGGGTGATGGAACCCAAGTCTTCACATTTGAACAGCCAGCAGTTTACCCACTGAATCATCCATTTCTCTAACCCCCTGAATCTCTCTTTCCTAAGAATCACTGTATTGTCTGCATGCGCTATAAACTGTTTTCCTTGTTTAGTTTGGATGTGTATGCTGGTTAGATTTCACTTGTAGTCTGTGTGGACACAGCACTTCTTCAGCGCAACTCAACCAAAGAACCTCAGATGACATTTGCCTATACCTCCAACCAGCCCAGTGCTTACAAACACAGATGTACGGAGATGAGGAAACCAAGAACTATTTATCTCTGCTTCCCAGCATATGACTGCTATATGATTCTGATGGAGACCAAACAGAGAGATTTCAACAAGACACCAGAAGGTGCAGCTGTGTTTCCAAGCACTGCACAGAGTTTAAATAATTCGGAGTTTATGTTAAGTATCTCTTAGTATTAAGGAGGTAAGAATAAACTGTTTACTGGTGATGCCTGTGTCTGCAGATAGGAAAGACTCTTTTTAGCAACTTAGGTTTTATGCTAGCAGAGCAAGCAATCATAGCCAACATCCCCAGGGGCTGTGATCTGCTCATCTTCCTAAGGGGACGGGAACATGTGATTAGCAGAAGTTAGACAGTTCAAAAACAGAAGGAGGGTATTGCTTCCACAACAGAGGTTGGATTCTTAGCTCCCAGTACACAAACATCAATGATAGTTGGTTTTGACTTCTTTAATTGGAAGCAAAAAGAATTTTGCTCTTTTGAGATGATCATTTGGTACCACCGATATTCCTTGACTTTACATAAAAGCTTACAGAAGGGCTGGTGACCCGTGACCCATGAGGGCCACATGCTAATACTGAAGGCATTGGTTGTAATTCCAAGTTTCTAATCTGGCAGCAAAGCTGGGCTGTCCAAGGCTGGCCATACTGGTTGAGGAATGGTCTACTTCATGGATTCTTTGCATGTTTCAAAAGGGCCACTCTTGTGATCTTCTTTGATCTTCGTGCTCCAGACTTAGGTGAGCCACTAACAAAGTTATGGCTAAGAAACCACCCCTGGATTTTTAGATTTTAGTTTTCCACTTTTGATTGAGCAAGATAGAGGCCCTAGAATATATGCCAGGTCTCTTGGTCTATGGGTAACATTTGTGCATAACCAAAAGCTGCCATAAACCTGTGGGATTCCTCCTGCCGGCAAACGGCAGGAAAATGCTAGAGGGTTTGACTGTGGCCTGGCCCTAGTTCTGTGGACCATGCCAGGACCAGCAGGGCTGAATGTGTTGGTTTTTGTCCCAGGACAAGGATGGTCAGGAAGTTGTGTGAGGCAGCTGGTGGGGTGGGGGCTGGAAATGCATAAAACACGGCATGTAGTAAGCATAGCCTCAAGAAAGCACGAACAAAAGGCAGTCTATAACTTGCCAAATATGGCTTTCAGGAAAAGATCTCCGCTGACCTGCAACAAGTTACAACAGAGGTGAGATGGCAAAGATAGAGGCCTGCTTTGGGTTTCAAAGGCAGCGAGCTTGGAACATCCGCTCTTACTGTTGAATTCAGAGAGGAAAAAGAAACACACCTCTCCAGAATCAGGATAACTGAAAAGCAGAGTGAAGATAATATCAGCACTGCATTGAAACAGCACAGAAAACTGAGTGAAATATATGCGTATATGGATGGACACGTTTCTTTTTAAGACCTACAGTCAAATCTTCATTCAGCTGCCCATGGGCTGTGTGGCTTTGACCAAGATACATAGTCTCTCTTAGCTTCAGTTTTCACATTGGTAACAGTGTCAACCTCATAGGGCCTTTGTGATGTTACTGCCAAACGCTGCCTATACCCTGCTTGATGCACACTAGGTGCCCATCATTAAGCAATAGCTTCCCAATCACATTATGCATTGTAGTCTTATGGGGGCAAAATAGGTTTATATTCCCGGGGACAACCGTAAGATGGAATATTGATGTTCACTACTGACAGAGAATATCGGGAGTCCCTGTGCCAAAGCAATTCAATTGGAAAGGTCACTTAGTTTCAGGTGACTAGATTTCTCTGCCGCCTGTGAGCTAGATACCCCCTCTATTTGTTCTGTGTCTTATTTTCCCTGGTATTAAACACATAATCAAACTGTTATGATTGATAAGGTCTCTTTAAATCTGGACATTCAAATTCTTATCTGAGAAGTCCTACACACTATTTCACAAGTTTGGAGCATTAGTACATTTACAAATCAAAACAGTGACTGCATCTACACATGGAAAACTGTCCCACAGCCCCACTATAAGGAACCATCACATAAATGAACTGATAAGGAAATCACTAAATGAAGCCATGCTCGTGGCTTCCTTTGTCTCTGTGTGCTTCTACATCAGCCAGAGTCTCTCTGGCCCCTTTTATAGTGAAAGAAAAATTATTTCTGTCTTCTGACTGTGATAGGGAACACATTAATAAAGACTTTTTTTTTGCCCCCACCAGACTTTGAACTTGTCCTGAGGCAGATCGTATGTGACTCTAAAGCACAAGTATTCATATAAAAATGAAGTATGGAAATTCCTCTTTATATATGATCCACTTATGGGTTTGGTGCCTAACCTCAACTCTATTACAATAGAGCTACATTTCCAGGAAAGGGAAAAGAAAACCCACACTTGATTGCTTTCAAACTGAGCTTGCTTTTTCTTGGTGTAAACTGTATGGTCTCCTCCAAGGTTAAATACAGATCTAAAAGGACATGGTGCTGATGTAACCCCCTGGGGAAAAATTGGATCCCATGGGAGTAGGTGTCTGTCTGTCACTCACAGAGATTGGGAATCTTGAGGATTAAGAAGTGGCAGGCAGAAAAATTAAAGCTACAAAAGAAAAGACAGAGACACAGGATAGTGTTGGGAGGGCAACCCAGTGAATACTAAGTCTGCCCATGTTTACTTCCCATAGGCTTTATGTATACCAATCCAAAGAAGAGGGGGGCCGACAAAAGACTTCCTTACCACGGTTCAAGGAAAAAACAAAGCAACCACCTTTTCAATACCCAAAGCATCAAGTAACCACACCATAGGTCCAAATATCCTGTAACCACACCTTGGGTCAAGCCATCTGTCATATAGCCTTGAAGGAGCAAGAATAGGCCTGAACTCTCTGACCTTTGGTCAAGGTGGAACAAATTTCCATCCGTGGGCTCCCACAAGCTACAGTGCTTACATAGCATCATGCGTGGCATGACAACTGGAAGGCACAATGTTGGCACTCAGATCTTGGTGCTGACCCACAGCTCTCTAATTGGACTTAAGGCCTGGTGAACAAGAGGGCTGGTCCTGAAAGTCTTGCTAACTACTTGAGCCTAGTGAGGCTGTGGATCTTGGAAGAGAACCTATATTTTACTAAGCCAGCAATATTACTAACTGTATTAAAGTATTTCTCCTTATACCCAGAGATGCCTTTACACCCAGTTGCTCTCACCCCTTATTAAAGAAACTTCTCTTTGCAACAGATGAAAATTCTTACAGAAAGTAACTGGTCAAAATGCTGAGACCAAATGGCCATGTGGTGCTGATCCACTGATCCACTAAGGCGCAGGGAACGTTGTAGATGGTGGGTCAAGAGGGATTGTAAAAGCCAGAGAAACAGGATGTCTGCTATGAGACTGTGTCCCCTCCTAGAAATGGCAGGGAAGCTGCATCCAAGAAGTCTTAACAACATGGCTCCCGAAACAAGAGCTGAACAGGAGGGACACCAACTGACGTCTGACTGGGACTCAACCCTGGACAACTAAGGAATACAGAGAGCAGGAAAAATAGTCTTCCCCAGGGGATATTCAATTGGTTATCTACTTTCAAGTAGTCAGTCATGAAATAATTTATATAGAACTAACATTATATGGAAGGAACAGATTGTATTTACATAATTAGAAACATGTATTTGCACCATTAGGTACATGTGTATTCCTAATGTTACATATATATTCCTAATTTTATATATGTATATGTATACACACACATATATATATATGAATATGATTATTAAAGAGTCCAGAGGACATGAATTTGAGAGTTGGGGGGGCAGTAGATGGGAAAGGTTGGAAGGAGTAGGGGGAGAAATTATATAATTATGTTTTCATTTCAAAAAATAATTTAAAAAATTAAAAATTCCAATTTTGTTATTGTCTACTAGATCATTTATTTATTTATTAATTTTAATTTTTTTATTTTCGAGACAGGGTTTCTCTGTAGCTTTTGGTGCCTGTCCTGGAGCTAGTTCTTGTAGACCAGGCTGTCCTCGAACTCACAGAGATCCGCCTTCCTCTGCCTCCCGAGTGCTGGGATTAAAGGCGTGCACCACCACCACCACCCAGCTGGATTGTTTTTTTAAATATCAAAGATATTAAACTGGTTTAAATGGCCTTCTGTTTGTCCAGGCTCAAATTTAGCCAGCTTTCCTATTCACATTTGAAAGTGGTGATTACTTCTGCAGGGTGAAGGGTGTGTGTAGCTAGAAACCAAGACGGAGGGAAGCATTTCTAAAAGTTGTTAACCCACTTGCTCGCCCCTGCCCCCCAAAAATTGAGTTCAGCAAATAAATTAGATATAACTAAAGCATGAATTTTCCCTCCATCAGTTAATTAATCATGGATTCAATGTCTGAGGTGAAACCAAATAGATAGAAACTTCAATTTAGCAGGTGAAAACACAACTTCCCCAAACGCTACAGATGTGCACCTTCCTGGAGATGCCCTGGGCATCTTTCCCGCAGCAAATACGATTCTGTTCTATATTCAATACCGCTTTGTGTCGTAGGCCTCTTTCTAAATTTCCTATGAGACGAAATTGGCAATTTGTGTCTTATTTTCTCTGATTGCCCATGATTCTCAAAGGACTGTGTGTGTCACTGGGAGATTGCATGCTTGCCCCCGTGTAAGCATTGCCCTTTCGGCTGGCCATTCCATGTGCCTTCCAGGAGAGCGTGGACTTCTTTTTATTGTAGTCCTACTTTGCCACCCTTTTACTCAACACATAGTAGTTAGGCACTGAATGGCCTTTGAAATGGAATCAAATGCTTAGATAGTTCCTGCCACGAAAGCCCAGCTTTTGGCAGTATCAGGGTTAATAAGGGATGGATGGGAAAGTAGAAAAGTTAGCAGTTCCATTTCACGTGTGGGTGATCTGGGAGATACACTTCCCACTAGTTGGAAGGATTTGAACTTCTCTGAGTAGAAAGGCCAATTAGAATTCTCCACACTAATATTGTTTGGTCACAGATCCCCTTATTTCCTTTAATGTCACATTCCTCTTGGAGTGTTTCATGCCATAAAACACATGGTCCAGGAGCCTGTGGTGAATTGAACATCTTCCAGTCTTCCTTTGCTCTGACTTGTCCTGTCCTTTCCAGTTGTTTTGCGAACACACGTCTCCAGCATGAGCTGAAGCATCCCCGGTTATGAAACACTTCTATCCCACAGGCTGCAGAGCAGACATTCACCACGGGCCCAGAGAGAAATCCCCTCCTCTGTGTACACTCAGTACAACTGAGCAGCTGCTCTCTGGGTGATCCCAATCGAAACAGCCAATATTTAAAATGATACAAGCTCTTTCCTTGTGAGCCTGAGAAGTTACAGAAGACCTCATGTGGCCCCTTCTGGATGTTTCACGTCTCCACTTCCATTTGTGGTGGGTCACAAATGCTATTCCTTTTCCAAAGCTGGCCTGGGAAATCACTTGGCTAGGATCCCGATGGCCTGATGCTGCATACTTGGCTGGCTTGGACTTCCTGCCCTGCTGATGATACCGTGCAGCGGGAGCAGAAAATGAGGCTGGGTAATTCAGTCACCCCAGTCCTGGGCAATTTACAGAGTTCATTGAGAATGTAAAATAAGATGGCTTCCCATCTATCTCCCCCACCCCCATTCATCCATCTATCCTCATATCTGTTACTGCCTAGGTATCACAGGAGCCATCTTTCTTTCCCACTGGAGTTAGGCTCGCAGCCCCTGGAGCTGTGCAGTGAGCAGCTCGGGCACAGCAGCACAGATCATCAAAGTCTAACATTTGCTGGCCTTCCATGATGGTTCACAAATAATCATGCCAGCAATTTCACAGCCAGTGTTCATGGAACTTCATTGTGTGTCATTTATTCATGAAGGAATCGTGTTCAGAAACCACCTTGCAGAAGTTAAACAAACAAAAATTATATCGAGAGAACAGGAGAGTCTGTGGTAAGCAGGGATTATTAGTGTGAGTGTCCTCTGAGCGCCTTTTCTTCTAGCAAGGGGGCCATATTAGAGCCTCTTTTCCATGGGTAGGGGAATGATGGAGTAGACAGGGGGTAATAAATACATAGTTAATATTTTGACTTAATTGGCAAATAAAACATTTTAAATTACATAGTTGGGACAAGCAAATCTTAATAAGTCTTGCCTAGGAACAGCATGTGAAAATTGGAGGCTTTATTGACTATTAATGGATAATGGGAGAAAAAGTTTTCCACCACAGGGGTAGACATTTGAGAAACTCTGGGAGCTGGCGTGGGGTGTTTATCAAAAGGCTACAAAACTCTGTAACTGCTCTTGACGAATGAGCTCAGTACTTATGCAATTTTTCCTCTTTAGTGTTCTTTTGGCCCCAGTGGGAGCTACAGATTGTACTTTTGCTTCAGTTTTCTTTATGGAGAATCCGATTCACAGGACAATAACGTGGTATTTGGTTTGCTTTTGTTTGTTTAAATTTTCCTTCTGTGAGATTCTGATTGGAGTAAGCTGGGCACTGCACAGAATATGTGCACTCACCGTGATGCCCGTAGACAACTAGAATGTCTCTGGTCCTACAAGCAAGTAAGCACTGCAAGACCAAACAAGGATAAAAAGGAGGCATTTCTACTGAATCAGAATATAACGTTTCTCTTTTCCCCATACCCGGCTATCTGGAAATCTGTGTCCAAAATTCATGACCAAATATAGAAAATTAGAACTACCTGAGAGTTGGGAGGGCTTTGGGAACAACTTATGACAATTGCCACATTTATGAGTAGAATGTTAAGTCTCAGGTGGAATAAACATCAGGATACACACAGAAAGTGTGGTTTAATAGACATGTCTTGGCTTTCAATCTGGTTTATCATTGGTCAGTAGGCTGGCTTGAGTAAGAAACCCATTGGTTCCTTCTTCTTAGTGTCTTTTGACTGGATGCTATCACCTAGCAAGAATATTTTAAAGCTATGGCCTAAATCTTTTGTGGAATTGTGAAAAGTTATTTTTGGAAATATTTGATTTTAAAATTTATTTTCTCCTTTGAAAAAGAACAGTATCCAATTATAGCACTCTGACTTCTGGCCTGTTGGCATGTGACCCATACCAAGGTCCAACCAGAGACCTCGCCTAAGATTTATTTGTCTTGAAGTCTTTCATTCTGATTGAGGTTCCAAATATTAAAAGAACAGTGCTAGCTCTTATGAACTCTACTTTGTGAAGAATCATGAAGAAATAAAATGAATTAACCCTCGAGGGTTGAGAACCTAATGTCAGAAATTCGCTTTGCCTCTTCCTGTGTGATCTTATGCTTCCTATCTGAGTTTACTCATTTCAAAAAAAGAATGCTGGAATGAATAAGTTAGACATCCAAACTGAGTATATTCTAGATCATAAATGGTTTAAAAAGGGGAGAAGGAGATGGGGCTAAGGCTAGAACTGTAGCTCAGTGGTAGGTGGCTTGCTTGGCATTCAAAAAGGGCCTGGGTTTGACCCCACAGCAAAAAAAATTGCTTACTTACTTAATTAATTTGAAATGACTAAGTAAGGTTCCTATTGTCTTTGTCTCTATGTATTTTGAATAACTACCTTCCTCTGTATTTTCTTAGTGTAACTTTTGACAAAGTAAATCCATGTGTTCAGAATGGCCTCTGCATTTCACTACACTATATCTTCCCATTCTCAAAATACAGTTATTGATGGATTACTCCCCAATGTGGTGCTATGAAGATGCATCCTTGAAAAATAGTTAGGTTTGGGTGAGGTTGTAAAGGTGGGAGCAGTACCTTTAAAGGAAGAGATACTAAGAGCTTGCCTATATTTCTCAGTCCTGAATATGGGGGCATGCAGACAAGGAAGCCATGTGCAAACCAGGAATTGGCTTCACTAGGCATCACATCCATCAACAGATCCATTAACTTCCCATCCTCCAGAACCATGAGAGGTCAAGGCTTGTTGACTTGCACCTACCTCAGCATTATATTGCTTCCTCCTCCAATAGAAGTCACTTCCAACACCTTTAAAAAGTCATTGTCCAATGTTCTTTTCTCTCTTTGCTCATCTCTCATCCAGACAATAGAGAATAGGATATTAAGTGCACAGTGTAAATAACAAAACCAGCACAACCACTCAAAGATGGTTTAAGAAAAATATTACAAAATCAGTAAAACCACAGGAATTAACATATTATGTTAATGGTTTTATTTAACCAATGAAAATAGACATGCTAGCAGATTGGATTAGAAAACAGGATATACATCATGCCTTCAAGAAACACACCTCTCCACCAAAGGCAAACACCATCGTACAGTAAAAGGATGAAAAAAAATGTTATTCCAAGACATTGAAACTAAAAAACAATCAGGTACAGGTAATTTAATATATGAAAAAGTACATTTTAAATCAAAAATAGGAGGAAGATGGGGAGTTATCTCATGTACTGGAAGAAATAATATTATGAAATAAACATCATCCTAAAAGTAATCTATAGATTCAATGCAATCCCAATCAAAATTCCAATGCTGTTCTTCACAGACATAGAAATCACCATCCAAATATATTTATATGGAAACATAAAATAAAAATGAAAATAACAAAGATAAAATAATAAAAATAAAAGTAACCCTTAACAAAAAAGAAGGTAGCAACTACCACCAACCTGATTTTAGATTATACTACAGAGCCATTGTTAGAAAAACAGCATGCCATTGGCCCCAAACAGATACAGATCAATGGAAAAGGATAAAATTGAGAACTCAGATGTAAGTCCATGCAACTACAGTTACCTGATATTTGAAAAGATGACGAAAATATACAGTGGAGAAAAGACAGCATCTTCAACAAATGATACTGGAAAGGCTGAATTTCAACATACAGAAAAATTAAACTAGATCCTATGTCTCAGCCAGCACAGAACTCTACTCCAAATGGATTAAAGGCCTCAACCTAAGAGGTAGACGAGGAAATGGGGGCGTACACTTCATCTTATAGGCACAGGTAAGCGCCTTCTAATGTAATAAAACCAGCAACAGACAAATGGGGTTCATGCAACTTGAAAGTGCCAAGTGACCAAAGAGGCTGCCCCCAGAATAAAGAAACATCTCTGCCAGCTGTTTTTCTAACAAAGGATCTGTGTTCAAGTTATACAAAGAATGAAAACAACTAAACATTAAGAAAACAAATATCACAATTTATAAAATGGGCTATAGAACTAAACTGAAAATCTCAAGAGAAGAAATGAAAATAGCCAGGAAACTTTTTCCTAAAGTGCCAACATCTGTGTTGGTTGTTTGTCAACTTCATGTAAGCTAAAGTCATCTGAGAAGAGGCAACTTCAACTGAGAAAATTCCCCCATAAGCTTGGCCTATAGGCAAGTCTGCAGGGGCATTTTCCCAACTGATGGTTGATGTGGAAAGATTCAATCCAGGTATGTGGTACCAGACCTGGGAGGTTTTTCTGGCATGTACAAGAAATCAAACTGAGAAAGCCAGGAGAACCATTCCTCCATGGTCTCTGCTTCAGTTTCTGCCTCTAGGTTCCTGTCCTGAGTTACTGACTTACTTCTCTCAATGAACTATGATCTTGGATATGTAACCAAAATTATACTCTTCGTCCCAAGTTTTTTCAGTATATTTAAAAACAATCTTATTTTACATACCAATCCCAGTTCCCTCTCCCTCCCATTCTCCAACTCCTCTTACCTCCCCACCCAACCCTCCATGCACTCCTCATAGAGGGTGAGGCCTCCCAGGGGCAGTAAACAAAGTCTGTCATATAACTTGATGCAGGACCAAGGTCCTCCCCACCCTGTATCTAGGCTGAGCAAAGTATCCCTTCATTGGGAATGGGCTACAAAGAGCTAGTTCATACATTAGGGATAAATATTGGTCCCACTGTTACAAATAATGCTGCTACGAACACAGTTGAGCAAATATCCTTTTGGTATGGGTCTGCATCCTTTGGGTATATACCCAAAAGTGGTATTGCTGGGTCTTGACGTAGACTGATTCCCAATTTTTAGAGAAACTGTCTTACTGATTTCCAAAGTGGCTGTACAAGTTTGCACTAAGCCAATCGGATGTGCACAATTCCTTGGGTGAGTTTCCCTCTTTTTGGGTAACTCTAGTTTATATCAAGTTGACAAAAACTAAGAAGCACTGGTTGAGAAAGGAATTCAGTGGGAAAAGGGAGTAGGGACAAACAAGGAAACTGGAGGAGGAAACGAAAGATTACATAATGAAACTTATTAGGTTGTATGCCAACTATGGTGGTTTGAAATAAAATGGCCACCATAGGCAGTGATACTATTAGGGAGGTGTGCCCTTGTTGGAGTAGGTGTGGCTTTGTAAGAAGTGTGTTTCTGTGACAGTGGGCTTTGAGGTTTCCTTTGCCAAGCTGTACTCAGTGTGGTGGATAGTACACTTCCTGTTGCCTGCGGATCAAGTTGTAGAACTCTCAGCTCCTTTTCCAGCCCGGTGTCTGCCTGCATGCTCCCATGTCCCACAATGATGATAATGGACTTAAACCTCTGAAACCATAAGCCTCTCCAATGAAATACTTTCCTTTTTAAGAGTGCCATGACAGAGACCTGCAGTGGAGTATTGTGCTGGGCTCCCAAAATCCAGATAAAGAGTGGTAGGTGTGAGAATATGAGCAAAGAGGCCAAGACCGTGATGGGGACACATACTAAAACAGTTTATCTGAGCTAATGAGAGCTTGTCAATTCCAGCCGAACAGGGAAGGAACCAGCATAGGACCAAACTAGACCCTCTGAATGTACTGGGGCAGACTGCAGGGCCACTGGCAGTGGCACCAGGATTTATCCTTACTGCTTGTACTGGCTTTTGGGGAACCTAGTCTTTTTGGATGGATGACTTGCTCAGCCTAGATATAGTAGGGAGGGTCTTGGATTTTCCCCAAAGCAATATGCCTTACCCTCTCTGAGGAGTGGATGGAGGGTTGGAATAGGAGGAAGGTAAGGAAGGGTAGATGGCATGGGAGGAAGGGAGGGAGTGGGAACTGGGATTGGTATGTAAAATGAAAAAGATAGTTTGTTTTCTTTTTAAAAAACACATAAGAAAAAAAGAGTTGGCATTTTTATGGTGTCTATTCACAGTTATAGAAACCCTAAGACACCATTTAAAATTAACACTGATAATAAAATTGAGATACATATGCAAAAAAAACCCACAACAGTGGCATGCATAGGAAAAGTTGGAAAATGACTGTGCATGCATAGCAGAATGTGCAGGCGCATAAGGGGTCTGAGAAGAGCTAACATGACATCTCAGACGGGCACTATGCAGACAGAGAGCCTCTAAACCCAGTTACAACTACAGCAGAAGAGTAACAAAGGCCCTTAGGAGGAGGAGAATCTGATTCCACAGTCCCCAGAGTTTTAGGCTCAAATGTTCAAATTTCAACAACAAATCGAAAGGCATTAAAAAAAAAATCAGGGATCTGATCTTAAAAAAAGAAATTACAAAAACTGGCCAGGAAAATACTTGACAACTCAGCTTCTATAGAGGCATTAAAATGTCTTCAAGATGTTCATAGATGTAGAGGAAGTCAAGAAAAATAGAAACCAGAAAACACAGTAACAGAAGCTCATATCCAGTGAATACCAACTCTAAGCTTCAGAGATCATCTAATGTCTCGTGCATGCAGCTTTGATGAATCAAAAAGAAGGGTTTACTATTTATAGTGAGAGGTTACTCGGAACTTTTTAACAAGATAAGGTGTTAACTTTTTACTATCTGGGCATTTACATGTATTTTTAGTGTATTACAATTTGGTAATTATGTACACATGAAATTAATAGAAGTTACTTCCTGTTAAGATCTGTGAATTCCCTAAGACCATGGATTTTTTTTAAAAAAAGTAACTTTATATATCAGAAGTAACACCACATCTTTGTATTTTTTAAAATTGTATTGCTGTTCAAGAATGATACCCTGTTGTCAAAAAGGTAGATAGATATTCATAATTGTACATTTAGCCTTGTAAATAACCTTATGGAATCTTCTTTTGATTGAAGCTATTCAAAGGAAAAAAATTCATGTATTTTTAAAAAGAAACCAATAAATCGAGTATGTTTAAAAAAGCAATCTGAAGTTAGGTATGACTGAAACGGAAAATTTGTTATAGGGTCTCACAAGAAAATTTGAGCAGATGGAAGAATTCATAGGTGTGTTTAAAGATAGAACAATAGAAATGATTGACTCTAAGTAACAGAAAGAAAAAGACTAGAAAGAAGTGAGTATAGCTGATGGAATCTGTTGGATACCAGCAAACAGACTTGATAGTGGAGGAAATTAAAAAAAAATGAGAATGAACTCCCAATATTCACTATGAGAAATCAGCTAAGTCCTGAAAGGCAGGCAATGAAGGGCAAAAATCTACGAGGCATGAACAATAAAATGAGAGAAGACTCTCCCCTTATTGGTAGTTATTTTAAACACAAATGGATCGGGCATCCTAATCAAAAGACAACAATTGATAGGATGGATAAAAGCAGATAATAGGAATGTGTTATCTGTAAGAGACTTACATTAGATTTAAAGACACAAGCAGATTGAAGGTATGTATGAAGGAAGACATTCTATGCAAATGATTACCCAAAAAGGAAAACAAGCTTGCCAATATGGGAAAAAAAAGATTTCAAGTGAGACAAGAAAAAGATAGATACTTTATGTTAGTGAAAATCCAGTTCACAAGTGTGTGCAACCATTATAAACACTCTGGGTTCTCAGATTATACAAGGAAAAACTCACTGATGGGGGAAAGATGGCTAATGCAGTAATAGTTGGAAACCTCAATATGTCTCTTCCTATCATAGATAAAACAACATGCCAGTAGATACACACATGAAGAATGTATGCAAGACAGTAGACTAACATGAGGAAGGAGATGTAAACAGAGCCCTACACCCAAGGACACATAAACATTCTTCTCAACAGCACAGGGGCCTTTCAAGGACAGACTGTGTCAGGCTCCAAATTAAGTGTCAACAGTTCTTTGAGATCACAGCTTACTATGCAGTCCATGCTTACTGCAAACCAGGGTCCTGCTTCTTTGGACTCTCAAGAAGCGGGGCTATAGTGTGCACCACCATTCAATAGAGTTTTAAAATTAGATAGATCTTCTCTCAATGCAACAGGACAAAGTTAGAAACTACTTAGAATAACACTAGAAACATTAAACAATTTGTGGCAATTAAACTATAATTTAAATTACCCGTAGACTAAAAAAAACAAAATACCAAAAAAATTAGAAAAAAAAATGAAAGCACTTAGAAGTGAATGAACATGATTGGCTATACCACTCAAAAGGTGTCCAATCTCAGAAGCTTAGCAGGTCAGGCCTGATTAGTACTTGGATCCGATATTGCCTGGGAATCAAGGGTGTTGTAGAACAAAAAGTGAAGGTAAAAAACAAATAAAACCCACCAAGGCCTAATCCCAGCATTAGGAGGCAAATATAAGCAGATCCCTATGCTTTTTAGGCTAGCCTGGTCTACATAAGAAATTCCAGACCAGCCAGAGTTCCACAGTGAGGCACTGTGTCAAAAAAAAAAAAAAAATTAAGAAAAAGAAAGTGAAAGAAAAGAAAAAGAAAAGCCTAAACACAAAGCACTGCCACAGAAATGAATGAACACAGAAATACAACATACTATTACTTTTTTCACGCAGTAGAAGCAACAAGGAAGAAATTCATAGTTATAAATACTCATAGTGACAAATAAGAAAGACTCCATATCAGCGATCTAGTTTAACAACTTAAGAAACTAGAAAAGAACACTCAAAACTATCAGAAGGAAGGAAGTGATAAAGATTAGAACAGAGATAATAAAATAGAACAGAAAACAACAGGCAAAACAAAATAAAAATATCGAAATCAGAGATGATTGTTCGAGGAAGCCTGGCAAGCGTTTAGCTCTACAGACTGAGAGAAGATTCAAATTACATTACTTAGAAATAAAACTGAGGACGTTGCTTGTGATTCCACAGGGAAAACAAGGAGCCACCAGTAAACCAGATGACCCACATCAAATGGAAAAATTCCTAGAAATATAAAAATTATCAAATCATGAAGAAATATAAAGAACAAAATCTAAAACTGAACAGATCTCTTTGCTTTCTAAGGGATTGAATGAATAATAAAAAAAAAAAATCCTCCCAAAAGCTCTAGATCCGATGGCTTTATTCGTGAATGACACTAAACTCGAAAAGAAGAAATTACACAAATCCTCCTCAAACTTTTTCAGACAAACAAACAAGAATGAAACGGAAGCAGTCTTTCTGGACACATCCTGTGAGGTCATTACCTTGACATCAAAGTCAGAGAAAGATACTCCACAACAAAAGTGTAGTTCATTATTCCTTTGGAACGTGAATACAGAAATTCTTAGTAAAATACTAGCAAAGTGAAGCCCGCAACAAATTAAATGGTCTGTGTACTATGACCAAATGTGATCCATTCAGGAGGCAGAGATGTGCCAATATAAGAAGCATAAATTTGGCTGAGTGAAAAGAAAAGAAATTTATGATCATCTCAACTGATGGACAAGAAGGCAGCTGAGAATCCTTTAAAATTATCATCTTGTAATCCTAACACTCCCTGGCTAGCACTACAGGAATGTGTGGCAGCACAGTGAACACTATGCTTGAAAACTTCCTGGGCAGGATCACATCCAGTGGCCAAAAAGTTACAACTTTTTCTAAGATTAGGCAAGGAAAAAAAAAAAAAACACATATCCCTAACAAGGAAGGAGAAACAAAATTATATCTGTTTGTAGATGACAGGATTTTCTATGTAGAAACCCTTAGGGCTCTATGAAAAAGTGAAGATGACAAATCCCTTAGAACTAGTAGATCAGTTCAGCAAAGGAGCTAGATCAATATTAAAAGGCCAGTCAGTCACCTTTCCACATGCTAAGAATGAACAATCAAAGAGAAACATTGTGAAACAAACTTCATTTGCATTCAAGAGTAAAATATTTAGTAATTCACCCAACCAAAGAAATGAAAGGCCAATAATCAAAATTAATGAAACAAATAAATGAAGATTAAAAATTGAAGCACATCCATGTTCTTGGATTGGAAAACTTAATATTGTTAAATGGCCACACTAAGCAATGTTTTCAACAGAGTCTCTGCAACTCTTATCAAAATCCCTTTGTCCTTTTTGGTAAGAATAGGAAAGCAACCTAAAAACTCACATAGATTCTTTAAAATGCTAAATAGTCAACATAATCTTGAAAAATAACAAAGCTAAAGGAATTCCATCTTCTGATATCAAAACTTGTGACTAATGTATAATAAACAATACAGGCATAAAGACAGTTCAATATAATATAGACTAAATAGAGATAATGGAGAGTCAGGAATAACTGATGCAGGAGAGAGTAAGAGGACTCGGTTTGTAAAGGTTTGCCTCTTAAGCACAAGGATCTGAGTGCGATCACCCAAAATCCGCTGGGAAAATACTAGATGGCGTGGCAGATGCTTGTAATCCTAGCACTAGGAGGGTGGAGACAGACAGGCCCCTGGTGTTCACTAGACACTCAGCTGCTTGGAAATCTCTGGGCTAGTGAGAGACTGTCTAAAAAAGAGGAAAGATGATTGTACCTAAGGAATTACACCTAAGGTTGTCCTCTGGATTTCATATCTCTTCACACGTGTATATACACACACACACACACACACACACACACACACACACACACACACACCTCTTACATATGTGGCCAAATAGTTTTGACAAAAGTGCTGAGACTGTGTTTAGTGAGGAAAGGGCTATGTTAAAAAAGATACCAGGAAGATTGGTTGTCCATATGAAATTTTTTTTTCTATGCAAAGTGAACTGAGAATGGATTAGAAAACCAGTGCAACTCTTAGAAGAAAAACAGAAAACAAAAGCTTCATGTGGCTGGAATTGGTAACCATTTTTAGATATGGCACAAAATATATAAGCAACGCCAGAAAAATTAGAGAAATTGGACTACACCAAATTTTTAAAAGATGCATATCAAAGGTACTATCCATTGAATAAAATGTTTTGCCCATAGATTGTGAGGAAAGATTTTTATAATTTTAATATCATATGTCTGAGAAGAGATTAATGTCCTAAATGAGCACTTCTAAAATGAAGCAGCAATAACAAAAGTCCTTATTCAATACTGGGCAAATAAGGGCTGAACAGGCTGCCACGTGTGATGTTCTGTCCTCAGTCTACATGACAAGGGGGAGAACCAACTCCTGTAAGTTGTCACCTGACCTCACACGCACTCCGTGGCTGTGGCATGCACCACTACACACTAAAAACTAACCAACTTTAAAAACGGGCAAAGGATTCAACTAGACATTTGCCCACCTCAAGTGAGGAGACACAGAGAGCCCAGATGAACATGAACGTTATTCACTACTATGAATCATTAGGAAAAGACAAATCTGAATCACAAATCCCACATTATAATTATTAGGATAGCTGATGCAAAAAGTCTAAAACAAAGTAGGAAAAAAAAGCCAGTGTAGCAAGAGCATGAATAAAATTGAATCCTTGCTGGTGGGATTATATTAAAAATATGATTGTACCTGCTGCAGAAAACGACAAGGCAGTTTCTCAAAATTTAAAAACAAAATTCCCACCTGATGCAGCAGCTCCACTTTGGGACTGTGAGAGGCAAATCACAGCATCAGTTCTCATAATAGAACGTGGAAGTCACAAAGATCCAATGATAAGTTCATGAATAAACAAAATATGTTGTACCTATGCAGTTGGGTACTATTATTACCTACCTATCAGTACAAATGCGAAATTCTGTATTATTCCAGTGTATGGATGAACATTTGGGACACTGTGCTAAGAGTAATATGCCCATCTCAAAAAGACAAACGCTGTATGACTTTGCTCATCTGAGACACATCAAATAATCAAGTTCCAGGAGTAGAAAGCAGAATAGCGGGGTTGTCAGGTGTGGAAGAATGAGAGGTTATTGCTTTATGGGTAGAGTTTTGATTTTATAAGCTGAAAGAATTATAGAGATGATTGGAAGTCAATGTTTTTAGCATCACCAAGTTCTATACCAAAATGACACAGCAAATTCTGTGTTATATGTATTTTATCAGTTTACAAAGTTGCAAATAGAAATCAATGCAACTAGGCATATCAGTAAAAGAGAAAACGCATGTGATTATCTCTATAGCTACAGAGAAAGTTGTTGAAATCCAGCGTGATTCCACAGCAAAACATGCCACTTCCTCACTAGGGCTTGCTGAGCACAGCTTCAGCTTGCCCTGTGCACACCAGGACCACACTTGGGCTTAGTGACCAGCTGGTGGTTGGTGTGTGTGGAGTTCCCAAGTATGTGGTTGTGGGTTTGGGCAGTGGGGACAGCCATGTCCACAATGACTAGCCGTGTAGAGCGTGCTTAGCCTTACCTGATAACACATTTATAACTGAGTACAATATTTTCAATATATACAGAATAGTTAGAATATTCTATTAAAGTTGTGTGATACACACACACAAAGAAACCTGACACTGAAGGAAAAGGAACTTCTGCTGCCTGTTAACTATCTAAGACCTAAAATAATGTCATTTAAGCGAATTCTTTTACCTCTGAGGTTGGGAATGAGCTAAGCACCTTTTATTATCATATTTACTTAGCAGTTTCTCTGTGGCCTTTTGTATGTTTAGAGATATAGATGTGCATACTATTTTATATATAAACTTGCATATGTATCCAATCAGCAGAAAATACATGCATAATATGCAGTAATTAGCAAAGAAGGCAAAGCCTGTGTATCACGAGAGAAGCCATCAAACAACCAGCACACTTTGCCTAATCCTCGCTATATTTAATTATCAGGCGGATGGAAGGTAGCAGTAGAGTGAAGACAGTTCACAGTGACAGAACAGATATGCAAACCTACTGTGGGGGGAGCGCAGAGTACATAACCACTTCTGACCATCCTCCACCAGCAGCCACCAAAATAGGCAGACACCTACCTTAAGACTCAGCTTTCTTCAACACACATGTGCCCTCCATATTTGTGTGTAATGTCAGAAATTTTGCATGAAATAAATGCTGAGCTAAGCCCAAAGGTAAAATGCACATATAATAAGCTGAAAATATTTGTGTAACACATTTTATAGAAGCATTGTTTGCAATAGTAAAACTTTAAAAACAGTGAAACATTCAGAAGTAATGGATAAACTGTGACATTGGCACACAATAGAAAACCTCAAGCACTAAAAATAGACTAGTATTTCCTGTATAACATCGTTGAGTGATAAAATAGCTTACAAGAACACATATGGTGCTATTGTAAGCTCACTAGTAATTCTTAGTGAAGATTTCTATTGCTGCAACAAAACACTATTAACAAAATGCAAGTTGGGGAGGAAAGGGTTTATTTGGCTTGCACTTCCACATTGCTGTTCATCACTGAAGGAAATTGGGACAGGAACTCAAACAGGGCAGGATCCTGGAGGCAGGAGCTTATGTAGAGGCCATGGAGGTGTGTTGATTACTGGCTTGCTTCACCTGGCTTTCTTATGGAACCCAGGACCACCAGCCCGGGGATGGTACCACCCACAATGGTCTGGACCCTCCCCATCAATCAGTAATTGAGAAAATGCCTTACAGCTGGATCTCATGGAGGCATTTCCTTAACCGAGGCTCCTTCCTCTCTGATGACTAGCTTGTGTCAAGTTGACACACAAAACCAGCCAGTACAAATAGTGTGGAGAGTCATAGTTACATAATTAAAGCTATAAGTTTAATGAGAAGGACAGACCCCAAATCAGAAGAGTGTCTTTTAAAAAATGTTATTTGTTTCTGATGCTAGCGATTAGACCTAGGGTGCTGCACATCTAAACAAGTGTTCTACAGAACACTTATAACCTGAGTTCACAAAGAAATTCTGTGAGAGAGAAGAAGCTCCATAAATCAGCACTTTGATTGCCTGTTTGTTATTTCAGTTTTCTGTCCGTTATTCCAGGGTCCAGAAGAGTGCATAACATCTGGTGATCACTAAAATATTTCTGAGTGAAACCAATGAAAGGAGATGGGGATTGGTGCAGACAGGGAGGTGGGGATTGGTGCAGACAGGGAGATGGGGATTGGTGCAGACAGGGAGATGGGATTGGTGCAGACAGGGAGATGGGATTGGTGCAGACAGAGAGATGGGGATTGGTGCAGACAGGGAGGTGGGGATTGGTGCAGACAGGGAGATGGGATTGGTGCAGACAGGGAGGTGGGGATTGGTGCAGACAGGGAGATGGGATTGGTGCAGACAGATAGAGTGGAGTTGCTGTAGTTCTGTCACTAGCCATGGGCACATAGACAGGGTGTGTGGGACACTTTTCCTTACCCTGCACAGATGCAATGTTGTAGTCTTCTGGATTACAAAACACAGTAATTTAAAAAGTTAAAGTTCGCTGGGCAGTGATGGCGCACACCTTTAATCCCACACTTGGGAGGCAGAGGCAGTCAGATCTCTGTGAGTTCGAGGCCAGCCTGGTCTACAAGAACTAGCTAGTTCCAAGATAGGCTTCAAAGCTACAGAGAAGCCCTGCCTCAAAAAAAAAAAAAAAAAAGAAAGCTCGCCATTAAACTTCTACAGTGGAAAACATGACCAAATGAGGTACAAAAGAGGCATCTGCACTTCACCTCCACATACAAGTTATTTTGCTTCTTGAGTCTTTCCTTAACCCTCCTAGGAGTAAGATGGAATTTCTGGTAGAATGGATAATAGTCACATGAGGAGTTTCAGAGAGGTTGAGGGTCCCACCGTTTACATGAAGAGCAGACTTATAATTTTACATCAAATGGCTATGCTCATGAGTCCTGCTTTTTATTAAACAGTGATGAGAGGGTGGGTTTCCTAGCACCTCAAGGTCAGGAGTAGCTGTCTCTATGCAGCCAAAGTTAAATTTTACTTTTCTTTAGCATCGATATTAAATTCTGCAATCGTGTGCGTTCTAGATAATCAGCTTGATGGGCCTTAGTAACATGATGGAAGCAAATCTTTGAGTACGTCTGTAAGGGTTTATTGAGATTAGGTAAACCTAGGTGGGTACACCCATCCTAAATGTGAACAGCGCCATCCCAGGCATCAGTGTCACAGACTGAATAGAGAGTAAAGCACTAAGCCCTATCCATCTCTGCTTCTCACTGGAGATGACATCTCACCAGCTGCCTCAACCTGGTGTCATAGTGACTTTCCTGCCGCAGGAGACCATCTCCAGACACTATGAGCCAATATCCTTCCTCTCTTCCAGAAGTGGCTTTTGACAAGTACTTTGTTCCCAGTTATGAGAAAAGTAACTAATGCAATGTGCAAAAGTTCTTTAAGACGAGACCGTAAGGGGTTTGTGAGGTGGTTTAGGTTGCCCTCACTTGTACATGCTTGTGTGTGTATACACGCATGCATACATAAAAATAATAGTGGAATAAAAAGATGAATCAGTGAAAGGAAAACCAAAGCAAAGCAAAACAAAACAAAAACTATCAAGGTTCTAAAAAACCTCAGCTTAGAGAGTGGGAGAGAATAGTCAAGCCTTCCCACAGGCCACATCTTGCCAGTAAGAGTTCCTTAGTGACAGAATCAACTCAGGTCAATCATAGTTTTAACTTCTATAACACATCTGTTCTCTTTCAAAAATAAGCCATCTGTGTGAACAATTTGATCAATGAATGTTCTTATTAGCTTGCTTTTTTTCCCACCAAGCACTTTACTATATTCTAGGAAATGCTGGTAAAATCCCCTAATGTGCATGGTAAGACAGTGGGCACAGCAGTGTGTCCCAGTGTCCCTGTTGACTTTTTGAGCCCTGAAATCGAGGAGTTTCATTTCCTAGAAGTTTACTTCAATATAGTTCAGTGTCTTGCATTACGTGAAGTTTAATATGAATTTTATTAATTCATAAATAATATTTTAGGTAATTTTCTATTTTAAAATCTCATTTTCACTCAATTATAGTTTGAAAGCAAACCTCATTTTATCTTCCTAAAAGGTAAACCATTCCCAAGCTGGGTGTGGTGGTGCATACCGTAAGTCCCATCCCAGCACTCAGGAGGCAGAGGCAGCAGAATCTCTGTGAGTTAGAGGCCAGCCTGGTGTACATATTAGGTTCCATGACAGCCAAAACTGTTACACAGAGAAACCCTTAAAAAAAAACACTACAAAAAAATTAAATCACTCACAAGTGGGAAAAATAATACAGAAAGAGCAGCAACTATGAAAGATAGATAAATGTACATAATGATATTTGTGTGCTTTCTCTGGCTAGGACACTCTGGTCCTATCACAGAGGCAAGGTACTCCCAGCAGCAACAAAGCTGACACAGTCTTCAGTGATCACACAATAGTATGTATTTCAATTCCTAGAAACCAGCAAGAATAGGACAAATGAGCAGAAAAAAAGGACAGAAATTCAAACTGTTAAAATGTGTAGAGATAAACATAGATAATAAATTCATGAAGAAATGTGCAGTATTATTCACAATTAGAGAAATACAAGTCAAGATCACATTAGGCACTCTTTTGTGGGCGTTGGCATGGCCCGAAGGAAAAGTCTGACCACTCCAAGTACTGCTAAGGATGTGGATCTGTAGGATTTCTTGTATGTCCCTGACGGGAGTAAAAATAGGTTTTAGTTCACTGGATTGAAAATCAACATCTCAGAGTTCATGATTCATTTATTCTATGACCCAACATTTTCAACATAAATCTTGCATATGTGTAGGAGGTAGGCACACGGATATGCACAGCGCTGCTGTTCGTGATAACGAAAACCCGGAGACAGCCCAAAGGACAATCACCGAACTAGTAGATGTGCAGACTAGTGTTCAGCAGATGTACAGCAGAGAATAAGAGACTGTTCCATGCTCAGGAAATTGATGACTGGATAGGATAATCCGAAAGAAGAAAGCAATCCTGGAGCAGGAGACACGAAACGAGCCTGGGAGGAGAGCAGGCCATCATTGGGAGGCAAACCCTAGCTATGGATTTGAAAAGAGAGGGTGTTTTCCACATGCATGGGAGTCTGAAAGTGGGGCACGGGAATTGTTGAAATTAGTTTTACTTGACTGAAGCAGAGAAATGGAGGCGAGGGACCTGGGGGCTCAGACAATTAACAAGGCCCCCTCCTGCAGGGCCTGCTAGCTGTACAATGGACTTGGGGCTTTATCTGAAGAGCTACAGGAAGCCATTGAAGAGATTAAGCCAGAGAGTGATATGATTAGACTTTTCACTTACCAAGCAGCAGGACCAAAGGCAGAAAGGATCAGGTAACTCACGTAGAGGCTGAAGTCATCATCTAGGTGGGCCATGGTCCTAACTGGAAGTATGGGTATGAGCTAGCAATCAAGCAGAAACGGTAACACTTGAAGATTAATTGGGTAGAAAGACTGAATGCAAATACAAGCAGGATTTTATGGGTAGGGTGGAGATGGTGGTGTTAGACACCAACACTTGGACTGATGGCACAAAGTGCAGATGTATATTCTTTTTTCTCCCTTTTGTTGTTGGGATTACATACAATGTAATTCCATTAACTTCCCCTTCCCTTTATCCAAATCTTCCCATATACCCCTCCTTGCTCTCTTTCAAATTCATGGCCTTGTTTTTTATTAATTGTTGTTAGATGCATATTTGTGTATGTGTTTGTTTCTAAATATAACCTACTCGGACTGTATAATGTCACTTGTGTGTATGTTTCCAGCGATGACCATTTGATATTTGGTACTGTATAGCTCACTGGCAAGCTCTTCCTAGGGGAAGTCTGTTTCTCACACTCAGCCTCAGTTGCCTACACTTCTTTGTGTAGGGTCAGGGGCCTCTTGGCCTCTCCAAACTCCAGCCCACTTGGCCATGTCTGTTGGTGTTGTCCTTGTTTAGTTCATGTTTAGGCAGTCGTGTTGGTGAGACTTTATAAGTAAAGCCTTCGATGTTTCTGAGAGACAGTCTCATAGCAAAACCCCCAATCCTCTGACTTTTTCAGTTTTTCTGTCCCCTTTTCCACATGGTTCCCTGAACCTTAGGTGTGGGAGTTCTTTAGTAGATTATTCAAATATATATTCTTATCCAATGCAACCCATTTGCCTAGACAATGGTTCACAATCTATTGAGACAGTCTGTCAGGAAAGTCTAGGCCTAGGGTCTCATAAGCTCTGGAAATGTCAGCGGTCCCCTTCTGTTTCCAAACACCTGGACTAAATTGCTAAATAACAGTGAATACCCTCTCCACATGTTAGGTGTATTCAAATGAAAGTCTCAAACCCACTTCCTAACAATAAAAGCTGCTTTGGGAGCTGGTGGGACACCTCGGTTGGAAAAGTACCTTTCTCAGTCCCAGAAGCTGTCTAAAATGTCCAGGGGTGTGGTGTGCATATTTTAATTTCATCACTGGAAAGGGAGAGGCAGGACGATCCCTGGGGTTTTATGGCCAGGTAAGACAATGTCTACACACACACACACACACACACACACACACACACACACACACAAGCTCACTTAGACACACACATGCACATACACACATATACAGCTACTTAGCTTTATGTTATGAGAAACTCACACACTCCTTACCCGTATGACATAAGGTTTACAAGCAACATTGACAACATTACAAGAGTTTTGCTACTGGACTCCTAATTTGAATGTAAGCTCACGGTTCTTCAACAATTTCAGTTGGCTCTCTATATCCTCAGATTCAACAAGCCCTGGATTAAAAATCCTAAAACTAAATTGTATTTGCACACCCTTTCCTCTGTCATCATTCCCTAAATAATGAAGTGTTTTTTTTTTAAAAAATGAGCATATCTCATGTTTGAGTCATATAAAGTATTGTTCTGAGGCTCACAGAAAGGTTTATAGGTTATGCAAACAGCATCCCATTTATCCAATATACTCAGATACCCTCGGGTTTTGATATTCACGAAGGTGGAACAAATTCCCCAAAAATACTGAGAGATGACTGCAGTTTCTTATTTTTAAAAGCAAAAATAATTACCCAAGCAGGGCTTCCTAGGGCAGAAGCTCAATAATACAATCTTTTGCATTTGATAAAACACAACAAATGCATAATGCATCTATTCTTTTCTTTTGTCCTATGAGCCATAAACATGTAAAGGAAGTAACTTTAATTTCCTGTAGAATGATTGCCCAAGATGCAGTGTTCTGATTGTTGGGACAAAAAAAGAGAGAGAGAATGCACGAACTTACCTGTCATGAGTCCTCAAAGACAACACAACAAGTACTATGGTCATTTTATAGATAATTTCCCAGAAAACTTATAAGCAAAATGCCCGCTTGAGTGATCTATGCCAAACTGCAAGGCATATTGACCCTTGACCTTCAGATCAGTGCCCGAGGATTGTTGTTAATTCTCAAACTTGGGGAAGAAGTATTTTACACACTTGCAAGGGATAGGGTAGGGAAAGTGTTTTATTACTTCCTGTGTGTCTTATTACACAGAACATGCTAAAGATTGTTAATAATATTTGCTAATCCTCATGTATGTGTTTGTGTGGATGCTGGTATCACACAGCAGGCGGCAGGATGAAATTTCATATCAGAAATATTAAAGTCAGATCTTGGCTTTGTGCCACTTTAGAATCAAAGTGTCATTGAAATAAATTGTCTAAATGTCACCTCCACTCCCCACCCGCAATGTAAATCTGTTACTATAAGTAGTCAGCAAGGAAAACTAGTGCAGCTAAAGGATTCTAAGTGCACTCAGAGGCTCAATATTAGGCCTTAATGCCCAGTCGCGTCAAAACATAGTGACTAACTCCTTTAATCAGAATTATTGGTTCTTAACATGGTTTATAGGAAATAACATAATACTATACTTCACTGACTCTAACTAGTATTTTTATTTAAATTTTTATCCTTTGGTGAAATATATACACATGTACTATATTTCCGTAATTTCCCCTTCCTCTCTCCCCTTTCACCCCCTCCTGTGTCCCTCCATGACCTCTTCTTTAATCACTGTTGTTTTACACATACGTGTGTGTGTGTGCGTGTGTGTGTGTGTGTGTGTGTGTGCATGTTTAGGCAAGTTTTTAAAGTAATATGTTTCTTATGTCTTTTTCGAACACCTTCTGAATTACCCTCCCCCACCAGGTAAAATCCCCTATCTATTTGATTTCTTCCTTTATGATACTCGAGTCCTACCCCCCTCTCTAGCACACTCTCTTCTCTCCTACTCCCATGGTTCCTTTTTGGTTTCCTGGCTTCTGCTCTTATGCAGTTATATATTCAATTCTGAAAATTCAGAGCAACTCAATACGCAAGGAAAAGCATGTGGCATCTGCCTTTCTGGGTGAGTTATCTCATACAGCATAATATTTTCCAGTCCACCCATTTCTCTGCAAGTTTCTTTTTTTAAGTTGTGTATATTATTTTGTTTTGTCCTATAATTTTATGTTATCTTTAAATTTTTTCTTTTATCAAAAATATACTTTTGTATACAACCTATTCTGATGATGGCTTCCAGTTCCTCCCTCTCCCTTCCTCTCTGAATCAATACCCTTTCTTGTCTTTTGTTAGAAAATAAATGGACTTCTAAGGAATAAGAATAAAATAAAACCAAATATGAATAGGACAAAACAACCAAACAAGAAAAAGACCCAAAGAAAAAGCATAAGGAATGTGAGACTCTCACACTCTCAGGATTATCATAAGAATCCAAAACTGGAAGCCATAATACATACCCAAAGGACCTGTACAGTAGGAAAAACAAAACTAAACAAAAACATTCCACACTTAACGTTATGAAACACAGCACCTCCAAAGATGCCGATGAGTTTGTTTCGAGCTGGCCATCCACTGCTGTGCATGGGGTCTACCATTAAGAGTCAGTGGTTTGTTTCCCCAGTGAGACTCTCTTGATGAAACTAAGTATTTATTTTCAAGTGGCTGTCAGTTGGAGATTGCTGCTGGGTTAGGGACTGGAGCATGCATCCACTTTTTCAGCTCGAGGACCCCATCGGTGCAGACCCATGCAGGCCCTGTGTGGTCATACATGTTTCAGTGCTATTGTGTCAAGAAGGCCTTGATTTCCTGGTGTCCTTAATTCCCTCTTACTCCCCTTCTCTTCCTCAGAGTTCTCTGAGCCCTGAGGGGAAGGATTTGATAGAAACATCCGTTTTAGGGCTGAGTGTTCTGGGGTCTCGCACTCTCTGTATGTGATGACTTGAATGTAATTGGCCCACATAATCTCATAGGGAGTGGCACTTATAGGAAGAGTGGCCTTGTTGGAGGAGGTGTGTCACTGTGGGGGCGGGTTTTGAAGTTTCCTATGTATAGTGATATCTTCTTTATGATCTGACAATAAAGTTTGCCTGAAGATCAGAGTGCAAAACTAGCCACACTAGTCAGCCATACAGGCCAGGCAGTGTGGCACACACCTTTAATCCCAGCAGCCATATTAGTTAGTCATAGAGGCTGGACAGTGGTGATGCATGATGTAAGTCCCAGTCTCTAGCCTCTGTCTTTAGAGGCCCCCCGTTCCTGTTCCCGCCAATCCTTGACCCCTCCCCAGAGGAGGGTCAAGACAGCCCACCAAAATCTTGACCACGCCCCCAGTCTATTTAAACTGCTCCCCTGTAAAGTTCCTTCGTGGTCCCCATGTCATCCCCACCCAAGACTTAGGAATCCCATTAAACCTGAATATCCTTTAATTTGGCTTGTTGTGATTTGGCTTGATTGGGATTTTTGTGTCGGCAGAGAGTTTGTGTTAGGAATATTCTTAACACATGCCATTAATCCCAGTACTAGAGAGGAATATAAAGCAGGGTGCAACAAGAACTCGCTCTCTTTTCAGTCTGAAGATTTCATAGAGGTAAGAGCTCTCTAGTGGTTGGCTGCTTTGTTTATCTGATCTTTCTGCTTGAACCCCAATAATCCCAGCACTAGATAGGGCTATAAAATGGGATGAGACAGGAATTCACTCTCTTAGTAATGGTAAAAATAAAACAGCGTTGTTCCCAAAGGGGCCCATGGGCCATAAGGGGCAGTGGATTCCAGGCAGGGAACAGCAGCTGGTAAGAGACCTGAGTCTGTCGGTCAACCCATGAGGAGTTGTGACAGGTGAGAGGCAAAGAGGCAGATAGGCACGCCTTACTGAGAAAGTGGGTATTTATTTAGTGGGTTATGGAGGAAAAAGGGAAAGGGGGTAAAGGGAAAAGGGGAAGAGGAGAGAGAGAGAGAGAGAGAGAGAGAGAGAGAGAGAGAGAGAGAGAGAGAGAGAAAGAAAGAAAGAAAGAGAAACAGAGTGGGGAGAGGAGAGGGAAAGCTACCTCTTTGGGAGAGAGATAAAAAAGGAGAGAGCTCAGACTTGAAGCAGAAGGAAGATCCCCCTTGGTTCAGTGGATGGGGGAGGGGAGGCAGTGGGTGGGGCTTGTCTCTTAAAGGGACAGGACAGACCCTTACATAAGCCTAAAGCAGTTAGTCACAGAAAATGAATGTGTATGTTCCCATTCCTGGTACTGGAAGCTTTGTTTGGTGATGAGATATCCAATTAGGGCTCTATCTCCCCCATTACTTGAGATTTCATTTAGATGACTGTCATATATCTATATTAAAGGAAGCTTCTACTGTAAAATGTCCCTCTAGTTTTAGCTGTCCTTCCCTATTTCCCCTCCCTGGAGTTCCTCTTCTCTCCTCACTCAAAGCTTGATCCTCCCATTCCAGTCCTCCTCTCTCCTCACTCAAAGCTTGATCCTCCCATTCCAGTCCTCCTGCCCTGTTTGTCCCTAACTATCTATTCTACATCCTTTTCCTAGGGAGATTCACTCTCCGCATTAGATCCTTACTCCACATTAACCTCTGTGATTATACGGATTGTAGCATGGTTATTAATTACTTAACAGCCAACATTCACATACAAGTGAACACCTACCACATTTTGTCTTTCTGGGCCTGAGTTACCTCACCCAGCATTACTTTTTTTCAAGTTTCATTCATTAACCTGCAAAGTTCATTATTTTAATGACTGAGTTATATTCTATTATATAAATGTATCTCATTTCTTTATCCATTCACCTACTGACAGACATTTAGGATATTTCTGATTTCTGCCTATAATGAATAGAACAGCAACAAATATGATTGGGTAAGCATCTTTGGGGTAGGATGAAGCATCCTTTGGGTGTATGTTTAAGAGTGGTACAGTTTGATCATGGGATAGATTGATTCCCATCTTTCTGAGAAACTGCCATCCTGATTTCTGCAGTGGCTGTACAAGTTTTGAGTCCCACCATCCACAGATGAATGTACCTCTTACTCCACTTCCTAGCCAGCATGATCTGTCTTTTGTTTCATTGATCTTGTCCATTGTGATATCAAATGATATAGCAAAGAAAGTTTAATTTGGATTTCCCTGATGAATAAGGGTGTTGAATATGTCTTTAAGTACTTCTCAGCCATTTGAGTTTTCTCTTTTGAAAATCCTCTGTTTAGATGGCTACACTGTTTTTAAATTAGGATGTTTGTTCTCTTGATGTCCAAGTTTTTTTTTTGAGGTCTTTATTTAGGTTTTAGATATTAGCCCTTTATTAGATTTGTAGTTTTTAAAAATATTTTCTCAGTCTTTAGGCTGCTACTTTGCCACACAAAAGTGATGTGGGAGTGTCATATATCAATCTGTTGATTTCATTGGTTAAGTAATAAACCAACTGCTTGGCCTCATAGCTTAGAACATAGATGGGAGGAGGAAACAGAATAAGATGCTGGGAGGAAGAGGAAGTGAGGTCAGACTCTGCTCTGCTCCCGGACAGCATGGACGGAGGCTAGAATCTTCCCGGTAAGCGCACCTTGGGGTGCTTACACACATCATTAGAAATGGGCTAGTCCAGGTGCGAGAATTAGCCTGTAAGGGCTAGAGTTCATGGGCCAAGCAGTTCTTAAATGAATACAGTTTGTGTGTTGTTATTTCGGGCATGAGCTAGCCAAGCGGCTGGGGTGTTGGGGACGCAGCCCCGCCGCTCCTATTTCAACACAAAAGCTTTTCAGTTTCATGAGGCATCATTTATTAACTGTTTATTTTTTGTTTGTTTGTTTTCGTTTGCTTTTTTTTAAAACAGGGTTTCTCTGTGTATCTTTAGATTCTATCCTGGAACATAGACCAGGCTGGCCTCAAACTCACAGAGATCTGCCTGCCTCTGCCTCCCAAGTTCTGGGATTAAAGGTCTGTGCCACTACTGCCTGGCAATTGTTGATTGTAGTGCCTGTGTTATGGGTGCTCTGTTCAGAAAGTCTTTTCCTGTGCTGATAAGTTCAAGAATATTTCCCACTTTCTTTTCTATATGGTTCAGTGTATCTGGCCTTGTATTGAGGCCTTTGATCCATCTGGAATTGAGTTTTGTGCGGGGTAATTAGTTCGGATCTATTTGGTTTCTTCTACATGCAGACATTCAGTATGACCAACACCATTTGTTAAAGATGCTTTTCCTCCCCCAGTATGTATTTCTGGCTCTTTATCAAAAACCAGGTGTCCATAGGTGTGTATTCTTATTTCTGGTTCTTCAAGTCTATCCGTGTTTCTATTTTTGTGCCAATACCACCAAGCAGAGAACTTGCATGGTACTGACCTGAGCACTCTGCACGTGTGTTGCAATAAAAGTAAATGTATCTCTCTCCTTTTAATTAGTTCTCTGAGACTTTCATAGAGTGCATTTCATGGTATTCACCCCTCCCAGACTCCTACCAAATACGTGTCTCTTCTCTTACCATTCAACTTTGCTATTAAAAAACAAAACAACAACAGAACATGTCAAATATAATTTTTGCTGCTCACTTACTCTTGAATATGTGGCATTCTCTGCCTTTGCTCAACCCACCATGGGCTGGACCTTTAAAGAAAACTGACCTTTTCTCTCCCAACAGCTCTAATTGTCCATAATTCTTCAGTCAGGGAAACCCCACTACCACCTCCCCTAGATCCATGCTGAGATTTTGTCTGGCTTGACCTTGTGCAGATCTTGTATATGCTGTCCCAACCACTGTGAATTCATACTGTGCAAATAGCCTTCTGTGTAGGAAAATATTATTTCTTCATAGTTGTTATTCACCACCTCTGTTCTTACAGTCATTCAGCCCCTCTTCCTCCTGAGCTTCATTTGGGGTATAGGTAGGAATGAAATTGATGTCCAATTCAGGGTTGAGAATGTTGCAGTCTCTTATTCTTTGTGCCCTGAACAGTTGCGGGTATTTGAGGTAATGACCACATACTAAAAAGAAAAAGAAGCTAGCTTCTCCAATGAAGGTTAACAGATGCACTACTACTCTATGTGTATAACAATAACCCATCAGCAGTCAGTTTAATGATATGTCTATTTAGCAGAATAATAGTAGTAGGCTTTCCCCTAGAGCCTTTGACTTGATCATACCACAGATTTTCCCCCACAAACTGTGCATCTATGTGTTTCATCTTGTGGAGTGAACCTTAAGTGCAACCAGAAAGGGGTTGTTTGCTCCCATAACATGTGTGCCACCATTGAACCAGTGGGACTACCTTGCCCAGCTAGCCATTTTGTAGCTTGTAGTGTTCACAGCTGAAAAAGATTATTAATTTTCTCACCTGGTAGTATACACTGCACCTTCCAGGCCTATGAGAAATAGTTGGAATGAAGCTTTCAGGTGAATACCAGCTTGTCTTCTCCTTGTTCAGGGACTCAGTATGTGATGTCTCACTGTGAAGTTCTACAGGGCAACCAAGGGCACTGGCAATATCTTGTAATATTTGGAGGTCTGTGTAACATCACTTGCCCACAACTGCACCTCTGACACTGGGCTTTTATTTGTTATCCTATGGTATCTACTGGAGATATAGCTGGTTCATTATAGAAAAAAAAACTCAATTTAAATTCTTTTTATAAACATATAAGCATATATTTTAGGAAGTTTCTATAGTAATAAACTTCTGTATGACTTTCTCAAAAATGTCTTCAGTATTAGTTATCCCTTCCTATATTCCCCTACTCTACCTGCCTTCTCATTTAACTCTCCATTTAATCACTCCTGTTTTATTTTTTCCCTGTATAACACTGTGTTCTATCTCTCCCCCTTGAAATATCCTACATACTTTACTAATTTTATGACCTTTATGGGTATTACAAATGAAGCACATATCTAAAGATTCAAAGCTGAGAGAAAATACATGATATTTGTTTTTCTGGCTCTGGGTTATCTCACTCAGAATGATTAATTCCAGCTCCATAAGTTTACCTTTTGATTTCATAATTTCATTTTTAACAGTTGAATAGTATTCTATTGTTTAAATTTGACATGTTTTATTTATTTATTCATCGATTGAGGGAGGATATCTAGGTTGTTTCCAGCTTCTGGCTGTTATGAAAGAGCAGTAATGAACATGGTTGTGCAAGTGTCTCTGTAGTAGGATGTAGAGTTCTTTGGATATATGCTTAAGAGTGATATAGCTGGATCTTGAGGTATATCCATTCCAAGATTCTTGGGGAACCACCACACTCATTTCCATAGTTGCTGGGCCAGTTTGCACTCCCAGCAGCAATGAACAAGTGCTTTCCTTTCTCTGCATCATTACCTGCATGTGCTATCATTTGTTTTATTGATCTTGGCCACTCTAATGTAAGATGAAATTTCAAAGTGGTTTTAATTTGCATTTTCCAATGGCTAAGGATATTGAACATTTCTTTAAGTATGTCACACCTCTCTGTGTGTTTCATCTTTTGAGAATTCTCTGCTTAGTTCTTCACCGCATATTTAATTTTAATTGTGTTATTTGTTTTCAGGATGTTTAGTTATTTTATGTCTTTATATTCTAGATACTAACCCTCTATCAGTTGGTCTCGCTTTTCTAAAGCTCAAGAATATCATTAAGTTATTAATACGAGATCTCTCTATTGATTTATTTATTTAAATGTAGGTAATGTAAGTTCCTTAGAGCTGTAAATGTTCCTCTTAGAATAGCCTTAATTTGTCCCATAGATTTAAATTGTTTAATTTCTCTCCTGACCCAATTTTTACTCAGTATTGTGTTGTTTACTTTCCATGAATGTATATTTTTTAAAAATAACATTTCTATTGTTGTTGAGATCTAGCTTTATTCCTTCATAGTAAGATTGAATGCAGATTGTTATTTCAGTTGTCTGTTATTTATTTAGATTTGCTTTATGTCCTAATATGTGGCCAAATTTGTAGGAAGTTCCATGACTGCTGAGAAGGAATTGTATTTTTTAGTGTCTTAATGGAATGCTCTGTAGATATCTGTTAGATCATTTGATTTATAATGTTATTTAATTCCAACATTTCTCTATTTAAATTCCAACTGAATGACTTGGTCGTTGACAATAGTGGAGTAATAAAGTCACCCACTATAATTGTGTTAGGATCAATATGTGATTTTAGAATATAATTATTTCTCTTTTATAAAATTGAGTACTACTGTGTTTGGTGTATAGATATTTAGAATTGTAACATCTTCTTGATGATTTTTTTCCCTTAATGAATGTGTAGTGTACTTTCCCATGTTTTCTGAATATTTGTGGTTTGAAGAATTTTTTACATGCTATTAGAATGGCTATTCTTGCTTGTTTTTTAGCTCCACCCTCTTGGAATACCTTTTCCCATTCTTTTACTTTAATGTAGTTTACTTTAATGTAGTGAGATGTATTTCTTGGAGGACGCAGAAAGATGGATCCTGTTTTCTAATCCAGTCTGTCAATCTGTGTCTTTTTATTGTGGAATTGAGACTATTACTATTGAGAGTTATTATTGAACAGTGTTTACTAATCCTTGTTATTGTTATGGTATTGTTTTCTTAGACTTATTTTGAGTAACAGTTCTGGTGTTATTTATTCCTTGTGATTTTTTTTGGGTGTGTTTAATCTTCACTTCAGACAAATATTTCCTTCTATTATCCTCTATATAACTGTTTTAAGTTTATTCCTTAACTTTCTTTTTATAATGGAAAGTTTTTTCTCTCTCTTTGATTGTAAGTGATAGTTTTTGCTAGGTATAGGAGTCTGGGGCTTATGCCTGTGATCTTCTAGAACTTGTAGAGCATTAACTTGGCCCTTCCAGAGTTCAAATTTGCCATTGAGAAATTAGGTGTTATTCTCATAAGTCTGTTTGTATATGTTACTTGGTATTTTTTCTTTCAACTTTTAATATCCCTCCTTCATTCTGTATATTTAATGTTTGTATTAATATATATTATGGAGAGTTTTTTTGGGTGCTGTCTTAATGTTACTCTGTATGCCTCGTGTATCTATCATAACAGACATCTCTTTCTTCAGAGGTCTGGCCGTGTATACCTCTAGCTCTAGTTTCAGATCTTGCTCCACATGGTTCTGAAGCCCAGTGGTGGTAGGGCAGCTGACATTTGGGTGGGCATGTAATCTGACTCTGGAGATTCCTACTTGAGATTCTGTTTCAGACATCAGGTCCAGAAGTCAAGTGGCCTAAGATAGGCAGAGTGAGTGGGGTTTCTGATGCATGATCAAGTGGGGCTGTGGACTGGGCCTGAGTGACTCTAGTTAATGCTCCAGCTTCAGATTCCAATGGTCCTATACCGTGTAGTGGGAAGGGTCTCAGATCTCTTGATTACCTGTCCTGTCATTGCTCATCTGTTCCTTGTGACCTCTTCAGTATGTTTGCCCTTTTCTTCAGAGTGAATCATTCTTTCTAGAATTGGCTTTGAAATCGCAAAGTTCTTTAGTTTGTTTTGTATGGTAAATTTTTATTTCTACTTCAATTTTAATTGGTAGTTTTGCTGAGTAAAGTAGTCCATGTTTAGAATTATGGTCTTTTAGGACTTGAATACTCTTTTCAGTCCCTTCTTATTTTAAAGATTTGTATTAAGTAGTCAGGAGTTATTTTAATAAACCTGTTTTTATAAATGACTCAGTCTTTCTCTTTTGAATCTTCTAATACAGTTTCATTACTCTGAATCTTTAGTATTTTATTTATTATTTGTTGTTGAGAATTATTCTGTAGACCTCCTTTATAGTTTTCTTCTACTTCTATGATGATAATTCAGAAGGAAGAACTTTTCATGGTATTCTCAAACTCTCCTATGTTCCTTTCACATCTTTAAAAAAGTTTCTTGCAATGTATTGAATGATTTCCTTTATCTTTTGTTACTGACTCTTATTGTTGACATGATCCAATTTATTAGTGAGTCTTTCTTCTGTGCTTTTTAATTGGTTTATTGAATATTTAATTTCATCATTATTGGTGGTTTGAATAAGAATAACCCCATAGGGTGAAATATTTGAATACTTAAACGTCAAAGAGTGACACTTCTCAGGAGAGATTAGGAAGTGTGACCTTTCTAAAGTGGGTATGGCCTTGTTGAAGAAAGTGTGTCTCTGGGGATAGGCTTACGGGTTTCAAAAGTTCAAGCCAGGCCCAGTGTCTCTTTCTTCCTGCTGCCTCTGGATCTATATGTAGAACTCTCAACTACTTCTCCAGGACAATGTCTGCCTAAAAGCTGCCATTTTTCCCTGCCATGCTGACAATGGACTAAAAGCTCTGAAACTATCATCAATACTTTCTTTTCTAAAAGTTACCATGGTCATGGTATTTCTTCACAGTAACAAAACATTGACTAAGGTCATTGAAGTCTGCATTTTCTTTAAAAATTCAAACTCTATTTTCATACCTTGTATTGGCTTCCTCATTTCATTCATCTCTTTGTCTTCTTTGAGTTGTAAATTAGCTACTTCACTGTTGTTGCGATAAAGCACCATGACAAACACAACTTCTGTAAGGAAGGGTTTACTTGGACTTGTGGTTCCAGAGAGATAAGAGTCCATCATGGCAGGGAAGCCTCGGTCATGACAATGCGAGTAGCAAGCTAAAGCTCATATCTTGACCCACAAGTACAACACAGAGAGAACAAGCTGGGAATAACACAGGTCTTAAATTTTAAAACCTTCCTTCCAGTGATATAATTCCTCCAACAAGGCCACACCCCTAAACCAGTGGTCCTCAACCTTCCTGATGCTGTGATCCTTTAATACAGTTCCTCATGGTATGGTGACCCCAACCATAAAATTAATATCATTGCTACTTCAGAGCTGTAATTTTGCTACTGTTATAAATCATAATGTGAATATTTTTGGAGGTAGAGGTTTGTTACAGGGATCATGACCCACAGTGTGAACCACTACCTTAAACCACCCCAAATGCCACCAAGAACTGGGGACCAAGTACTCAAATGCCTGAGATGATGGGTAGCGTTTCATTTCAAACCATTCAAGTTGTTCTACCATACTTATAATTAGTTTTTATTACTTTTTTGTCAATTCTTCTTCCATTTTATTTTCATTACTGACCACAACTGTAGCATTGGTAATTTTTTGGAGATGACATTTTATTTCTTTTAATGTTGTTTTTATTTCTTTATTGGGATTTACACATGTGAAATTAATTTGTTTATTGGGTTTTTCTTTTTTGTGTGTGTTTTTTTCTCCAACTTACCTTCTTTCAGTAGAGGTGTTTACAGTGTTCATGATGAGATTAATTCATATTAATGATATTGGCTTTCCTCTGTTTGTCAATCCAGGTCTTCGGTTTCCCTGCTATAAATTGGTACCTTCATCATTTAGTACAGGAGCCTGGAATAAATTTTCTCCGGCAGTGTGGGCTGGTCTTGTGGCTCAAGGCTAGATAGAACAACTGGAGAGTCCCAGTCAAAGACCTTGCAGGGCTCTGGAACGCTGAATAATGTAAGAGAGCCGAAGGTTCTCTAGTTGAGATCTGGCAAGTACCAAAGGGAGGGAAAGGGCCTGAGAGAATATGGTTATCCCTGGCAAGCAGTAGTAAGACTTGGTCTACTTGGTCTCCTACACCCTTGGGTCCCTACCACATGGGGTGGCTACAGTGTCTCCAGTAGCAAGCTACAATTTCTTTCTTTCTTTTTTTTAAAAATATTTATTTATTATGTATGCAATATTCTGTTTGTGTGTATGTCTGCAGGCCAGAAGAGGGCACCAGACTTCATTACAGATGGTTGTGAGCCACCATGTGGTCACCTGGAATTGAACTCAGGACCTTTGGAAGAGCAGGCAATGCTCTTAACTACTGAGCCATCTCTCCAGCCCCCTACAATTTATTTCTTATCATAAGGAAACTACACAACACTTTAATCACTATTCTTTTTCTCACTAGGTCCTTGCCCATTGATTCTCAAGCTTGAGGTTCTTTAAAAGGAGAACTAACCACAGCTCTCTAGTGTGGACTTGTTAGACTGGCATGCGGATGTCTAATGCAGAGTTGATACAAGTAATTATACAAGTCAAATGAAATTAGAGAATAGATAAGAACAGAGCAGACAGATAAAATAGATAAAGTGAAATCCAAGCATAGATAAAAGCAATGCAAAGATTTGAACTGCACATGTTTGTTAAATATAGACGCCAAGGTTGTTTTGCTTAAACACAGTGACTGCTTGCTTCATAAGTATCGTCATGGCCAATACTTTTAAAATAGCTCTTCTGAAATCCTAAGTTGGAGGTGATGAGGCCCTTTCTTCTCATTCTTTTTTGAACTGCCGGAAAAATTGTATCCAACTTGAAATTCATTTATGAAGTTAATCTCTAGTCTATGTTTTTAGCTTATAGGAAACATTATATTTTCAAGACAATAATAAACTCAGACATAAATAAGGACACCCTATAGGATATCTGTTGCTCTGTAATACACAAGAAAGGGTTTGTTTCATCTTACACTTTCAGGTTAACAGTCCATCACAGCGAGGAGGCAAGGCAGGAACTTAAGCAGGACAGAAACCTAGAGTCAGAAATGGATGCAGAGGCAATGGAAGAATGCTGCGTACTGGCAGGATTCTCATGGCTTGCTCGTATTTCCTTCTGATAGCACCCAGGACCCACTATCCCTGTAGAGGATCATCATCTACATTGGACTGAGACCTTCCTCATCAATTATCAGTCAGGAAACTGTATCTCAAGCTTTCAAAGGTTAATCTGGTGGGAGCATTTTCTCAATCGAAGTTCCTTTTCTCAAAGGACTCTAGATTATGCCCAGTTGACAAAAACTAAAAGAGACAGGCTACTTCTTACTGCAGAAGGACACATGCTATACTGGCCAGGGTCAGTCCTCTGTAAACTATTGTTTTAGATGGCTGACATTGAGTGCAAGTTGATTTGATCACCTGTGAAGACTGTACCTGAGCATCAGACTGGAGGTTCTATGCATGAAGTCCTCTCGCCCATTAACAATTCCTTTCTGTATCTTTGCAACTGAGGCTCTATGGGGGAACTTTTTATATTTAGCTACCTACATAGTTAATATATTGTTCGACCATCTGTGAACTCCAGAAGGAGCCTCACCCTAAATGTCCCTGTGGCTGGAGAGCTTGTGCTCCATATTCTCCACCATTTGTCACACCAGGTCCATGATGGGTGGGATGACTGTGCTACCCCACAAGGAAAATGGAAGGGCAGCGAGGAAGGCATCTTGCCCCCCAAAGATCATTGGATGGACTGTCTTTCTCTATATGGTGAGGGTATCTTCTTGGAAGAAGGTGCAAAGGCTTCCTTAGAGCTCTGGAATCCTGAACACTAGAGCTTGTCTTCCTCCTTCCTGGCCTCCCCATCATTGTCTTGGGAGAAGTCTACTTCTTACCTTGAGATAACCAGGTTCATAACTAAGATATGACCTAAAATCCACCAGAATGTCACTGTTATCTGTACTGATTGTCTTGTTAATGAAGAGTTCACATTAGAATACTTAGGTGAAAGTGCAGAAGCTTGACTCCCTAGAGTGGATGCTGGCTCCTCAGATGTTGAGGGGTCCTAGGCTCATTATAAGACCATATACTTACTCTCTGATTTCTGAACAGTGGAATGACCCATAAAACTTGGTGAGAGAGGGAGGCATCTTCAAGACAGTGGATGTTAGTTATGTGATCAGGAAATTGTTTTGAGATGTATCTGTTGTATCTATAGTGATGGTGTCTGCTGAACAAGTGGGTGCATAGAACAAGTTGTGTACATCGCAAAGCAAGAGGTGTGTACTGGAAAAGATCCTTGGTGCCAGGCCATTTAACGTGAAGGAAATCCTCTCTCTCTCTCTCTCTCTCTCTCTCTCTCTCTCTCTCTCTCTCTCTATCTCTCTCTTTCTCCACCCTAGTTTTCCCATCAAGTTTACTGATGTTGACACTAACTTCCAGGTACAGGCCAAGTGGTCATGATTCTTAAACTAATGATAGAGGCACCGTTTCAGTCTCTGCTACCAAAAAGGCAATGTTATGTTGTGGTTGAAAGCCTGGTTCACGCTACTTCATTTGAATCCCACTCGGTAATCAGGGTAGATTTTTGAAGATTTTTGGGTGTTTTCCTTGTACTGAAAAGCAGGGATTATAGCAGGACTTACCCCAGCATGGTGAAGGAGGTAAGATGAAGACCCAGGAGAGCAGGAAGCAACAGCAGTGCTTGGTGCATGCTGCTTCCTTTAAGTGATGAAAGTGTAATAGAGTCGATGCTTCTCCCTCCTTTTAGCTCACCCATGAATTAAGGTTATTTCTGAATCCAGCTTTCCCTCACTTTTGAGCTCCACTCCTGCACTTACATGGAGCATGGAGGCTGAGAAGGGGCAGTGATATAGGGCCCCATCCTCATGAAGTGAGCCAGATACTGGCTTTGACTGCAACGTGCAAACTTCTAAGCCACTAACAATTCCATACCCATGGTGGCTGCTATAGACTGTCCAGCAATGAAGACGTGATATGTGCCTTTTGTGGGAACTCAGTAGCTCTACTTCCAGCACTCCATTTCAGGTGTTCTTTGTCCATTTAGGGGTATGCCAGGGACCAAGACAGATGGACGAGGATCTGGGTATAGCCAGTCCAATTGTAATTTTCCTATTAATTTCTAACCACAATGACAAGACTCTATGGAATAGCAATGGAGACTTCAATAAAAAAGAGAAGAGTAGATGGATCTATTACAATAGGCAACTGAAATTCTTGGAATTTGTTGGTCTCATGGAAGGATCCAGGGAATTCCTTGACTTTCAACTTGACCAGTTCATATAAAGCTACTATTTTCATAGGGGCTGTCCTTTTGCAAATCGCGCCTCACTTTCCTTCTGTTCTGGTTTTCTTTAGAAAGTTCAGGTGCACTTTTATGTGTGCGTACGTATGTGTGTGTATGTATTTGTGTGTGTATGTGTGTGTGTTGTGTGTATGTATGTACGTATGTACGTGTGTATGTATGTATTGTGTGTATGTGTATGTGTGCGTATGTATGTGTATGTATGTGTGTATATACGTGTGTATAAATATGTGTGTATGTATGTGTGTGTATGTATGTGTGTATGTAGGTAAACAGACTCCAAGCTGACCCTAGGAGTCTTAGTTAATCACTTTCCACCTTATTCATTGAGGCAGAGTCTCTCCATTACAGCCCAGAGCTTGCAGCTTCAGCTAGTTTAGCTTGTTAGCAGTCCCTGGGGTCCTTGTCTGTGTCTCCCAAGCATTTGGATTACAGGCAGGCATCACACCCACCTTGCGTTTATGTGGATTCCAGAGAGTTAACTCGCATCCTCATATTTAAACAGCAATTGTTCTATTCTAGCCCTTCCGCTTTAGGCTTACCCGGTCATGGGCAGCCAAAACGCTACAGACCATCCAGTGAGTTTCCAGGAGGAGATTTTCATGGGTTCAGCATGAATTATGTGCCATTCTCTGAGAAAATGGAAACAGCACCCTGATTGGCTGGCCGTACCCAATCCCCTTAGGTGAAATAGAAGTATTGAATTCAGCCTTCACATTTTAAGAGGAGGGGAAAGGTTGGTGGCTTCAAAGTAAAATTGGAGCATTGTTCCCCCAAAAAGGCAAAGGGAAAGTCAAAACTGACAGATCCCATTCCAAGTGAGTTCAGGATGCAGGACATCAGCACACACACATGTAAAACTGTGAGCCAAGAAACGTTAGTGCAGCAGATGGGTAAACCTGATGTGGATGAGCTGGTTTTCTGTGTTCTTTTCTTACAGACAAAACCTCAAGGTTCATCCACCTACAGACTCTGGTGAACCCTCTTCCCTGTGCCTGGTGCTACACTAGAAGCTGAGATCAAGGCAGCAGCAAGACCTTCAAGGCAGCCAGATCTGAAGTGTGCTTGAAAGCTGAACCATGCCACAGCCATGTTCTGCTTCCCTCCAGCTAGGATTTTCATTGTATCTCTCTCCTCCACTAAGACTGGGACCTGCTCACATCCCTCTGCATCCTAAGAGCATGTTCTTACATGGAAGCATGTTACAGAATGGGATGTATCATTGGAGATGCAGGTAAGAAATCTGAAGCCAATGACCTCATCTGGCCCTCAGCAGCCTCCATCCTGGCTCTTACTCCCACCGCAGGTACAAGGACAAAAGGCCCATTGTCCTTAGAAGCCTATAGGATAAGTGCAGAGCAAACGCGTCTTTGCTGGTTAACCTGCCTTGATAAGGAGTATTGTTTTATCTCCTGCCATCTCAAGGGTTTCAAGGGTGAATTCTCCTGAGGACAAAGTCTGCCTTGTCTTTTACGACTCACTGAGACGATGAAATTGACCTTTCATATACTCTGTGGTTGTCAAAGCTCAAGTGCCAAGGTGTTAGGGAGCCTTGAGAATATTCTCCTTCCCCCCAAAACAGATGTGCCATCTACGGAAATACTGTGTCTCTTCAGCTTCACGTTTAATTTTTAAAATTAAGACTGTATGAGTAAATTCATACGATAAACACAAAGACAGTACAATGACTTGCCTCCTGCTCCCCAGAACCTCCTTCTACTTTTCCCTAGCGATGTCATTTGCATTTAGGGTTTGCTAAACGGGTGATAAGTCAGTAACAATACTCTGTTATACTGATTATATCACATCCCAAGTACGCAGTTTACTGTAGGTTCACTCTGCATTGTCCATGGTGCGCTTGGTCAGTATTATGACACATACCTACCACTGTACGGGAAATTATAAAGGAGTCTTTCTACCCTCAAAGTCTCATGTGCTCTACCAGATCACCCACGTTCCGACCTCCCACTCTCCGCAGACAGGTGCCAATGCTTTCACGCTCTCCAGCTTTACCTGTTCCAGAACGTCATAGAGGTAGTATCGTCCCAGTGGTCACTCAGACCAGCACCTTTAGCTAGGCATTGGGATAGCCTTTCCCCTGCTGGTGTGACTTGATAGCTCATCTCTTTTTACTACTCAGTAGTTTCTTCAGGTGCTAGGGGTTGAACCCAGGGACTTTGCCAGCTGGGCAAGTGCTGTGCCATGGAGCAGCATCCACACCTTTATGCCCAATAGCTTCTACCTTACTCTAAAAGCTTTTCATGTAACAACTGATACTCTTGGCCCTATATCCATTTTCTTTTTTATTATTTCCTATGAGATAACCTAATTTTAGAAAGGGCCTTATTGTATGTGGTATTTCAAAAACTAAAATGACTAAAAAGCAATTTTAAGTGTTTTTGGTAAGGTAGAGAAACAGCAAACTCTAATATGTCAACTGTGATTCAACTACATTAAGTTGGCATGGGCTTCAGGCAACATTGGTACTCATGGCAATTGTATCCAGATGAATTTATATATCATATAATTAGTGTTTCTCCAGAAATAAATAATCTCCTGGGTTTTTCCCCCAGCAACATTGGAGGTCCCACTTACAGTAATAGCATTCACAAATTCACATTTGATACGTGGGTCCCACATTTTTCCTTTCTATTTATATTTCCAGAATGAAACGTACCTTATCTGCCTAGCAAAGTAATACGGTAAGAGGTGTTCCTGTCCAGTCATACTGTGACACTGAGGCTGGGATGGGAGCTCACTGTGGCGAGTACAGATCACAGAATGCCAGGCCTGAGCTGACTGTCCTTGCCTTGCCCCGGAAAGATGTGTTCTTAAACATCCATTTCTCCCCAAGACTCGGTGTATCCACACAACTAATGATAGTTCCCGCCTTCAAAGATGTTCTGGAGGTCAAAGGGGAAAACCTTTGGAGCTTATTGACAGCAGAGGCAACAACAAAACCCCTCTGCAAACAGCAGTAATCTATGCAGGGCCTTTGGTCCATGGAGAAAGGAAGGGCTGAATCCATTTAGGTGATCATTAAATTAGTCCTGACTGTCCGCAGTGGCAAAAGCAGGGTGGATCCTGTCACAGATGTTCCTAGACATAGCCAAGTCTGTCCAGGAAACCAGCTTCACTGAGGTGAAGAGAAATGAAAAGGTCAGGGGTCATGTGAAATGGCACAGAGTTGAGCACATCCCTTCTCCTTTTTGGACTCCACCCCTGCTATGCCAGAGTCACTGATAATAGCTGCACTCTTCACTCTGTCCGCCTCAAAAGTCCCATTTCCGGAGCAAGTGTCTGTACCAAAGAGGTCATTAGTAGTCAGTGTGATTCCCAAGTAGGAGTGCGAGTGTGTGTGTGAGTGTGTGTGTGTGTGTGTGTGTGTGTGTGTGTGTGTGTTTACTTGTGTGTGGGGGCCAGAGAGCAACTTTAGGGATCTTCTGAAACCGTCCCCCACTTCATTGTTTTGAGACAGGGTCTCTCACAGAATCTGAAGCCCACTTTGTGGTAACACTGACTGGCTGCTTAGCTCCAGAAATCCTCCCATCTCCCATGACTGGAATTACAGGTGTGTCCTAACATTCTAGGCTTTTAAAGCATGTTTGAGGAGTCTAAACTCGGATCCTCATGCGTGCATTGCAAGCACTTTCCTGTCTGAGCCATCTCTACTGCCCTTGTGCGTGTTTTCCAGATTTGGTTAACAGTTAATTTGAGGTTAACTGAAGGATTCCGAATCACCCCTTGCCTCTCCCCAATCCTCTTTCTCCTCTTATATAATTTCACCATAAGATATTAATAATACAAGAAATCTAAATCTTAGATTCCACATTATACAAAGTGAGCCAGGAGTTCCTGCATCTGTGCCTCCACCAGCGGGCTCTTGACCCTCTGTGGATCATGTTTCTTCCTGTGTCGTTGCTGCTCTGCTTTCTCTGTGCCTCTGCACAGGGATGTCCTGAACTTGACAGCTCTTACAGGGTGATGACCAGGAGGCGGCAAGACAGCAAGGCCCACTGGCCTATTGTTCTTGTTTCGAGAGGACAGTTCTAGGTGCATTCCTGAATTACAGTTCTGTAGAAGAGGAGGAGGAGGAGGAGGAGGAGGAGGCAGAGGAAAGAGATGTAAATCTCATAAGACTCTAGACATTGAACATCATTTCTTTATCATGATTTACACACTTGACTTTTGCAGAGCAAATTTGCTTTATCCAAGGCAGATTACAAACCCAGCACCAGCCTGATCCCTTACACCTTTGTATATCCAACAAGCATACAGATGTCAATCCTAAAAAGCATGCTTGAAGGGATGATGGGAAGGGAAGCCCTGGAAGACGGGAAGACAACGATATGATGCTGGGAAAGCTATCACCCCGAGAGATACCAGGAGGGCTCTGTTACTGAAAACTACAGATCCCAGCAAAGATGAGCACCTGTTAGGGCTAGAAAGGAACTCAATTGCGTTTTTTTTTTTTTTACTGTTTTAAACAAAGCAATGGTGAATTAAGGTCCATTTAGCAGTCCCGTGATAGAGTATCAGAAACGAGATAAGCTCAGTGGTTAATGAGCATAGACCGGACAACGAGAATGGATCTGAAGCCAACTTGCACTTTTAATCATTCATTTCAATAAACCAATCCAACGCTCAAGCGCTGCGTGCGGCAAATGAGATAATGTTCATCTCGGTATTCTTGAAATTTTGATTTGATAAAATAAAAAACAGAAATGCTTAGTTCAGGTAGAGTTTTATGAACTGTTCCCTTTTATTCGAGGGTTAAGGATTCTGAATGAAGGGGCACACCGCATGGAGCACCATTTTGAACGCTCTCACCCTAAAAGCCCACATATTCTGAAGAAGCTGGGCAAGCCCGTCAGCAACAGCATGGGAGATACTGTCTTAAATAAGCGAAAGCCGAAACTGTGTATGTTGGCTCCCCCATGAAAGCAAGGATTTGGAAGTATGGCTTCTGATTATTTCTCCAGGACTCAGGTCAAAAGTGCATCATTAATGCTGTCTTCGTTGCTATTGAAAGTGGATTCCGTTTTACATCAGCCCTATTTACAGCAGCTTTCCCGGGACTCAAAACAAAACAAGGCTCACCCGCCCACTGGTGTGCAAGCTCCGCAAAGTACAGTCTTCTATTGTGACATGTATCCTGGCAGCACGCCACTGTCTGCCCAACCCCACTGTAGGGTCAGAACCACCCCCACGCCCTACCCACCCCCACCACCCCATCCCGTAAAATCACTGAACTCTTGGGACGGTACTAAGAACCTGGAAGAAGCATTCAGCATCTCTCTCGAGATGAGTAAACTACATGGAAGACTATGGCTATTTTTGATCTGTTATAGATGGATAATTCAAGGTGCAGTTTGGTGGGGTTTTTTTTTTTTCTTTTCTTAAAGTAAGAAAGCTTAGCAGTGAAACTCATTTTCCACAACTCCCGAATGGTTTTGCAATGAATCTGTGAACTTAATCAGCTTCCTCTGTTGAGGCAATCTCCCCTAATTGTGTTCTTGTGTGGAATAGACATGATGACAAAAATCCTACCTCTCTGGAAAGAAAGGGTGGACCTCTGTTACCGGGGTAGGAACAGCCTAAGTCCCCGGTGAAAAGGAGCCAGGATGGTGCTGACTCTGGCAGTATTTGCCTTCTGGATAATTGTGCTCAGACTCTTCCTTCTTGGTCAGCAGTAGCACAACGAAAATCCTGAACTAAGTATCTCTGGGACCGTAATGGTCTAGTAGCTAAGGGGACTGCCAAGTAGATCTCGAGAAATTTCCACTAGACTTCTCCAGAGCGACGGGAAGCGATAGCAGAAATGAATGAGGAGATGGACCACAGAACCCGAATGTCTTGAATTCATCTCCTTTTCCCGGTCTCTAGGAGCCAATGCCCTCTTTTCCTTACCCTCTGTGCCAATAATGGCGGGTTCAGAGGGGACCTGCCGGGAATGTTAACGCGGCTGATGACTGTCAGCTGGCAAAGCAACCTGGCGAAAAGGAGTGTAGGCTTAGAAGGTTCCTGTTCCTCTGTTCTTGAGCAGAGTGACCTTCAGAGCCGCAGGGCCCCGTTGTGGGAGTCGGTGGGTGTGGCCTGAGAGGGAGATTCAACAATTGGAAGCTGACCTTTCAGAGTCGGAGATTTTTTCCATCCTGGAAAATAAGAACTGAGCTTAGGCATTGAATTAGAAGGGGAAGGATTTCCCGGGGCTCTCATCTGTCCCAGCTGCATCCACAGAGCCTGGCCAGGCCTTGCTCCTGTCCTTACCGGCTAGGATTCCTGCTTATCCCTCCTAGCTCTTGGCTGGGTGTTGAGGTCCCCAGAAGCACCTGAGACATACAAACTCAGCTGTAGTCAGGAGACGCAGCCTCAGAATTGGAGGGGGAATTGTGAAAACATTATTTCCCTGCAAATCGGACACCCTCCTCACTCCCACAACAAAAGAACTAGTGTTTCTCAACGCTCTTGCCTCAGGCCCTCACCCGCCTGTGAATAGGGGCACTGAGGGGACAGAAACACCATAAAATCCTAGGTTCCCTCCGCTCAGCCTCAAGCTGTGGTTTCCCATTTCCTCCCACTGGACAGCTTCAGTATTAATTGCTCCCAAAACCAACAGTAAAATTTCACTACCACTCCTTGCAGGCAAAGAAAGCCTCAGGTCTTCTGGGATTTTGGAGCGGGTCTTGCCGACCCTGGCGTCTGTCTCTCTCTTGGTTTAGACACAAGCGGTGGGGGTTCCAAACAGTTTCTTTGGTTTGGGGGAAGAGGCTCTCCACATAGAGTAGTCCAAAGCTGCTCGTGAGAATTCACTAAGAAATGCAAATTTCAGTTCATCAGAAGCCCCGGGACTTGGCTGGCTCCTTAGTGTGTTGAAAAAGCCTGCAAGTGATTTCAGTTCAGCTAAACGGTGAGGCTTGGTTGATCCAGGCAAGGTATTTATTTTGTCAGGGCGCTTTCAACTTTTGCTATTGTCCTTGTGGTCTTTCACTGCCTGTGGCATGCTTCCTTTAGTCTCGGTCTGGCAGGCTCCTCTAAAAACACCCTCTGTATGTCAGTCACCATCATCCTTTCTACCTAAGTGAGTGAAATGTTCTCTAGTTTGTGTCCTGACATTTGTGGCATCTACTAATAAATATATTTTGGTAAAAACCACCAAGTTCCCATGTTCTGTGCCAGGCTCAGAAATCAGAACAGGCTTAACCTCAGCAAATGCTTTCTGTAGGATATTGTGAGGCTATAGTTCTGGTGTTCTGGTGATGCCAAATGAAAATTTAAAAATCGGCTAAGGAAATTAAAATTGTAGATGGTATCTGGGGTTTGAAGCCTCACCTCTGACATGTGCTGACTCTCTAGACTGAGGTGGTGATTCGACCTCTTCGGTTATCATACGTTCTGAGGAAACACTGGTGATGTTTGCCGCCCCGTGGTTAGCACAGTAGCTGGCCAGGGCAGACGCCGTGAATGCCTGTTGCTGCTGCTGTCGCCATCCTGGTCTTCCCATGCGCATCGTTAGCCCTGTTCACTGTGACTGCAGCAGAGAACACAGGTGAAAACATCTGTGAAGTTGTGTTTTTGATATTGTTTGTTGGTTTGTTTTGTTTTGTTTTCGATCAAGGTTGTGGGCTTAACTCCTATACTTCCTGAAGTGCTGACACTTACTCTAGGCAAAATTGACTTTTCATAAAATGTTTCATAAAACATACCAAAACAGTTGTCGACACCTTCCGAAAATTGCCTTCCTCGATTGCCCAGGATCCATCACTGCCAAGAGTCCCGGCTGAATCATTTAAAGTGATATTAGATCTGCCCACATTACCCTGCTCATAACCTCTTTAAGCTGGACCTCTGGTTCTTATTAGAATATTAGAAACTGTAACATGGTTTCATATTAGAATCATTTGGGACACTTTCAAAACAAAGCCTGCTCCTGCATCCCTCCAAGACTCAGGTTCAGTGGGCATGGTGTGTGACCTGGACTGTGTCCCCCCAGGTCATCTAAAGGGCCGCACTGCTCCACTTTCTGTTTTGTAAATTCTTTTGTATGTTCCAGTGTGTGTGTGTGTGTGTGTAAATGTGTGTGTGTGTGTGTGAACACACGCATGTCCATGTATGTATGCTTGTGTATAGAGAGGCCAGAGCCTCTGGGGCCATTTCTCAGGTGTTGTCTGTCTCCTTTGTCTGTTTTGTTTTCTTTGTTTGGGTCTGTAGACAAAGTCTACCAGGTCTGGAGCTTGCGCTAGTGAGCCAAGTAGGCTAGCTTACTGAGCTAGTGAGCCCTGGAATGCCTGCTTCAGCCTCTTCAATGCTGGGATTACAAAGGCATGCCACATCAGGCTTTTAAAACACGGGTTTTAGGGATCAAGCTCAGGTCTTCACGCTTTCAGGGCCAGCAGGTTGCTGCCCGACCCCTCGTATCTCTAGCCCCGTAGCCATGTTTCTTCATGGCACACCAGAAAGCTTACAGAAAAGCATCATTTGTGACTCGGCACAACTAGTGAAGGAAACAGACAGCTGTTGTCACTTGTCACAGAATTAATGTGTGGTGAGACAGCTGGTCAGGTCACACTAGTCCAACAATCTAACTGCCTGCAAGATGCTGTACGTGGTTAATGTTCTAAGTTAGCAACCCCTTGCCAAATAGGATGATGCCTCGACTTTAAACATCCCAACAACGTTTCCATGGCACTCATCCCCAATGCACATCCTTCTGTAGCTCATTGCCCAGGCTACACTGCCCACCCACCCCTCTTACCATCTTCCCAGAAAAACCAACTCCATTCATCATCACCAATGCCCCAGAAGACTGGAGGGAGATTCCTATCCTCACCGTCTAGACTTTTCCTCCCAGAGACACCAATGTCTAAGGATGAGAGGGTCAGTAGACATCTGGGGACTGATGTTTTCTCTGCTACAAAGAGACCATCACAGATTATCTGTGTTGCCTGCCACCAAGAGGTCCACAGGTGAAGAGTCCCAAGAAGATGTGATTTCCCATTAATCTAGCCAAGTATTATTTTCTCTAGGCACCATCGTGCTGATAACACAACCATCCTATGATTACAACAGATGCCTCTTGGGCCACGGTCACTGGGCAATTAGAGGAAGCTTCAAAGCTTTGACCATGAGTCAGAGACATTTTTGTGAGTTCATGAAGACCAAAATGAAGCACAGAGGTGGCAGAAAAGAAAAATATTTCAATAGTGGAACCAAGAGTTTTTAAAAATAACCCTCAAAAAGGTAAAGGGAAAAGATCAAAAAATAGATAAACCTGTAGTAGGTTTTATGTTTTTAAAAAAATCATTCTTCACCTTATAACCTCGGAGGTACAGTGAGTTAGACAAACACACTCTGTGTAAGTCACGTTTGCATTTCAGTTCTAGCTTGAACTCTTTGCTTTTTCTCTTCTCCTCTTGATCTTCCCTCGTTTCTTCCTCTCATTTCCCATCAGCATTTCTTTTGTCTCTCTGGGTGTACAAGTGTTCCACTGAGTGCACACATGTGCGCAGGGGTCAATGCCGGCTGTCTTCCTCAATCTCTCTCCATCTTATTTTTGGAGAGAGAGTCTCTCATTGAACCTGGAGCTCAACGATTTAGCTAAACTGGCTGAGCAGCGAGCCCCAGGGATCTTCTTGACTTTGCCTCCCGAAATCTGGAATTATGGGTGTGCCCCCAGGTTTGTATGTGGGTGCTAGGGGTTGAACCCAAGTTCTTATAATTACATAGCCAGTTCTTTACCAAATGAACCATCTCTAGGCCCAAGGAAAACACAATAAAACCAGAGGTGAAAAGAGAGAAAGAGATGTACTTATGTTCCAGGTTTGTTGGGTAACAAACCAAAACTGTTTTGTTTGTTGGGAGCAGGGACCACGGCAGCAAGGGGAATGCCAAAGCCAGGTCCCCACAATGCGAAGAAGATCGAGCATGGGAAAAAGGAGCCTTCATCAGGTTTCTGCATAGCTTTACCATGTCTATGTGGTGATAAATCCTGAAACCAATGGCATTTCTATTACAGAGAGAGCTAGGTGCCCCCCCCCACTCTGCATGGGATGTGGGGTGGACAGGCAGCAGGAAGTTGTTTGTTGCTTAAAAATTCCTCTGTGTTGTCCAAGTTCAGCTTTGGTGCTAGAATGGAGGGAGTTTTTGCTGTATGTTGTAAAGGACAAGAAGGCATTCAGAGTTGGCAGCACTAAAACATGGCCTGGTGATGTTTATCCAGGAGTGGGCACGGATGGAGTTTCTTTAGCCTCTAGAGAATATTTTAGAATTGAAAGTCTATAATAAATTATTTAACCTAGGCTAAAATAGTCTCCTGGAAAGAAAACAATATATATAAAATGAGAGGCGAGCTGGCTGAACAACGAGTCAGCTGGGGTTAGGACAGGACAGTGTTTGCAGCAGTGTTTGTATTTGGGATGGAATGGACCTGGAATAGCGGGAGGGGGTGCTCCTCATGGGAATCAGGGAGTCATCTACTTTCTTCTTTGCATTACTTCCTCACTTCTGTTCCCCCTTTCTCTCTCTCTCTCTCCTCCCCTGAGTCTTCTCTTCTCTCTCCACAATGCCCGAAGAAGAGAAGCAGGGCATCAGTACTTTGAACATAGACATTACCTTGGGGCTGACTGTGTTAACTTGTGAGCTTTCACTCTGTAGTCAGGGCTGAAATCTGCATTTCAACAAGGGCTACTGGGCCCGGTCCACAGACCACACCGGAGTCACAAGTGCTAGAGGAAGTTCTGATAAAGTTATAATGAAGTAAAGCTATGGCCTTGCCAGGCTAGTAAATTGGTTATTTCATTCATTCTTTCAGTAAGTACTTATTGAAACCTGCTTTGTGCCGGGCCTCGAGCCAGCACCAGGCCTATAATAGAGGGCAAAACAGACTCTTGTCTGTCTTCATTGAACTTGGAGCCTCGTGTGCATGGCAAACGGTAATCACATGTGTAACAAGACACAGTGCTGCTGTTGCTGCACGTCTAGAAAGAGGGGTGTAGGGATCAATGAGATCTGAAAATCGGTAACCTTTATGGGGTGGCCATAAAAATCTCCCAGAGGAAGTGGTATTGAACTGAGATTGGAACCTAACAAAAGGTGCCCAACGTTATTTTTATATTGGTTGATTGGTTGATTTTGCACCTCTGTGTATGTGTGTGCTTCTAGGCGCTCATGCCAAGGCTCACATGTCAGAGGACAAAATTCAGGGACTGGTGCTCTCCTTCCATTGTGTAGGTCCCTGAGTTTGAACTGAGGTCACCAGGCTTGGCAGCAGGTATTTTTGCCCACTGAATCCTGTTATTATAAGAACAAGAGGCTAACCATTAGTTGAATACTTATTTGGGGGCACATCCATTACTAAGCATCTACCTGTGTGTTATCTCATTTAATTCTCATGGCTCCTTCCCAGGATGTTCTCATTATCCAGGTCTGACATTACACTAGAAAGAAGATCACATAGCTGGTTGACGGCGCATTTAGAACCCAAGAACAGATCATAGTCTTCACAACTTCGACTTCACCCGACTGCTGCTGTCATCGCCCAGCACTTTCCCAGGAAGATGCTGGATCAACGGAAAAGAATGAGCTCCTCTGCTCCTTTCTGCAGCCCGAGCCACACTGAGGTCCGCTGTGCTCAGCTGGTAGGAAGCAGCGGGGCAAGCAAGAATTTCTCTCTAATATTTGCAGTGGCTTAGCCATGACCGTGAGTCATAGACACCACTTTTCAAGAACCTTCGGTGTGCCGCATATTTTTCCAAGAACTCAACTTACAAATGTATGAAGCTGCCTTGACAATCTTGCAAAACCAGAGTGATATATCTTATGTATATGCTTATATACATATACACACATATAAGATATATATCTTTGTTTTATGGTGGGGGGGGGACTGCAGCCTGGAGAAGGTAAATGGCACAATTTATGTGTGTTTGGCACTGTGAATCGGTACCCAGCGAGTGGCCTCTGCATGCTCTGTGATGCCCAAGGCCTTTGCAAGGGACAAGTGGTCAACAACTCTCCCAGCAGTGCCAAGACGCTATTTGTCTTTTGTAATGTGTTTGCATTTGCAGCCGTGAGTCAGAAGCAAGGGTAAATAAAGCTGTCTCTACCTCAGAAACATGTTTAATTTTTTATTAGCGACGTTAATCATGGAGTTGAAGTAGGTTTTTCCCTAGATAGATGAGGGTTTTATATAAACACAGCCACACAAAGCATCAGAAGGCAAGCATGACCGCCTCTGAACACTAACGCCTATAAACAGTATCGGTGATGATAAAGGCCTTTGGGACAGCCACATACAGTTGTTGGTAACATGATTTGAATTTGTACATAAAAATAGAATTTTAGAAAACACGTGGCTCCAACGAGGACCTTGTCAAATTTTCACCTCTTGAGGCCCTTTTAAGTGACTGCTGAGGTGACATTAAAAGAGTGGCTTCTAAAAACAATTTTGGGAAGATTGGTGAGGCCCAGGGAACCCGTATCTTCTGAATGTCCACTGCATAACATTGAAGAGTCTTGCCTCAGTTGACGAGCGGGTGAAAATGCAGAGAAGACAGAGCTTCTCCTGAAACAGACCACAGAAAGTTCACTGCCATGCCTTCAGATTCCACATTGCAGCTAACCTTTATGAGACTATCACTCGTCAGGTACGGCATGCTGTCCAAGTACGGCTCCAGCGACTGAAAAAGCTATTAAACTGGCTCCTTTTCCAATTATGCATCCGCGGAGCTGGATTATCTTCATAGACTTCAGTCAAAACAACCCATCGCAGCGGACTGAGAGCAGAAGTAGATAGGATCATCAAACTGCTTTCTGTTCAACCAGATATTCCAGGCCAGTGGATACCCCTCCTTTACCAAGTGTGTTAGTCACAGATCTCCAGAGGAACCGAGCTGATAGCATGAATATATGTAATTTATTAGCGTGGCTGACAGGCTGTGGGCTGTGTGGTCCAGCGATGGGATGGCTGTCTCCTGTCAGAAAGGGCAACGATCTGGTAGCTGTTTAGTCCACAGGTCTGGCTGTTTCATCAGTCCCAATCTGATTGGGGGGTTCTGGGGAATGCCTAGAGAGCTCCATTCTACACTGGAACCAGGAAGAAATAGGTTATGATAGCAACGGAGGAATGTCTCAGCAACAGGGTAGATGAACTTGTGGATGAGAGGGAGGGCAAGCCGGTAAGAAACACAAGCTTCACCGTTCCATGTCCTTTTATGTGGGCCACCACCAGAAGCTGTGGCTTAGATGTAGGTGGGTCTTCCAACCCCAAATGATCCAACCAAGAAAATCCCCCACAGGCATGCCAAATGCTTGGTTTTGGTTGATTCAGGTGTGGTTAAGTTGACAACCAAGATTATCATCTGTCACACTAAATGTTTGGTCGTTTTGTCTTTTGTTTTTTGTTTTTGTTTTGTTTTAATTTTTTGAAAAATACAATAATTTCACTTTAAAATATGGTATATGTGTTAGTATATAGTGAATTTTTTATTATTAAATAATTATTAAAATAGTTGAATGAGGACATTCTATTAAAAAACCCTAATTTTGAATAAAATAAACATCAATCATATATTATACAGAATCAAAACTATCCTGGGTCTGCATTGATTTTCAGGTATGTAAGGGAGTCCTGAGCTCAAACAGTTGAAGATCTTTATGTCAGAACGTGGACTCTGGAGCCATATCTTCCGGGGAGACCGACCCCATTGCCTGTTAAGAGATTCTGGACATTGAGCAGTGTTCCCACTTTCTCTTCCTTTCCCGTCAGTGTGAGGGGACAGCAAGAGTAGCTCTGTTCTAACGGTGCTCCTGACTTTTGCGTGAGTTGACACCAACAGTCTCTGCGAACACCAGCTGGCCACGTCGGCTCTTGTCCAGTTCTTGAATGAATGTTCTTTCCACTAGATTTCAGAAACCCCATGCTCCTCATTTCTGAGATGTTTAAAGCAGACTTTTACCTTAGCTATTACCCACTTATGTGACTATCTTCCCAGGGATTAAAAATTCAGTTCCCAGAGCAGTGTTCCAGCTAGACAGGTGAGAATAGAAAGTGCTATTTAACCTCCTTGTGGAGGTCATTTGCACTGTAGATGGAGAAAGGCATGATGGGAAAGATAAAGTATGAAGAAGAGGAAAGAGGATGTGTGGTATAAATACAAATCCCGCCCCCCCCCCGCTTCCTGAAAAGAAAGACAGTTTTGAAATAAAATTTGAGGAGGGAAGCCATGTGTCTATCCAGACAAGGCAATTCCAGGCATAGGGAATCTGAAGGCAAAGACACAAGTTGAATTTGCCTTGGGTGTTATAGGAACGGCGGAGATGCCAGAGTGCTGTGAAGTAGTGCAAGGCAGGAATAGAAAATGTGAGTGGTGGAGCAAGGGGTGCCCAACCCTCTATGATCTTATTGACCCAGTGGGGTCTTCCGAGAAGGCAGCTCACATGATCTGCATCTGTGTGGTAGCATGGGAGGATATGATATGTGGTTATAGTCTATGGGTCTACATGCAGGTAAAGCTACTAGTAATGGGTGTGAATAGGATGTGTTGTTTAAAGAGTGCAGCCTCAGGATGCTCGAAAGTTGGACCAAGTGGAGTCCTAGAGTTCCATAATTGAGATGGGAAACCCTGAGGAGTGGGCAGGCTTCAACAGGCATTTGGGAAGCAGGCCAGAGCTTGGGCTTGGAAATGATAATTTGGGGAATAATTTGCTTAGTAGGCGTTCATAGTTCTTTTGGATATGCTCAGTTATGAGCCAATCAACAAACACAGTTGAGACGTTGTCAGAAAGACCTGGGGGAATGTAAAGATATGGCTGCATTTCTTTCTTAGGAGAACAAAAACCTGAAAATTTCCATTTTAGAATGTTTTTTCATGTCATTCTGGTACAGTTCCAGAACCGCACGCCCCATGCCAGGTGCGGCCTTATTAAAGTTTCAGAAGAAAAGACTATCTGTTCTGAGACACAATGCCCGGGCTTGTGGGACTAAAAATAGCCCGGTTCTCATTCCCCAGGGTATTCGAACTTCTAATTGCTGTCCGCTGTGTGTCCGTATAGATATGAGATGTTCTCAGGGCCTGTCTGTCTGCCCTCACTCTACTCCTGCCCTGTAGATTTAAGTTTTTACAACTCCTGTTCTCTTTCTTAAAAGTATAACGGTCTTCATTTCATTCTTCTCTCTTACTGTTGTTGCTGTATCTGGCGGCCTTCAACGTCATTGTCTTTAAAAACAAAAGCAGCATTTCCAGCTTCATGTCATCTGTCGATATCATTAGTGTGACATCCGTAACTTTATCTAGGCATTTAAGAAAGGATATCAAATGATGTCTGGATCATGTGACAATCACGGCAAGTGAAAGGTCATTGTTTTAAGGACAAAAAAAAAATCCTATTGTTTTGAACGGTTCATCTGCTCAGCTGTAAAGGACCAAAGATAGATGTTTTTTATAATGATGCCAATTCATTTGTGTGTTAGAGGTGATGACACTCCCTTCTACCACATAGGTTTCATAACCTGAAATCTGTTGCCTTCCACAAATACCAATGAGCAACAGTAAAGGGAGAAGAAAAACCTACCAGTGTGTTCTGATACAGTTGTCATGCCTGTTTCTTCTTAGTGAACCAATCCTACCCCATGAAGGCCATCTAGACACAGGAGTGCCAAACCATCTGATGTGCTTGTAAAGGACACTGGCTTTACTGAACATCTGAATAGTTATCTCCATGACAGGCAGGGATGATGTAAACATAGTATCTCAATTTGGCAGTCTCTATGATGTGCCAATGCTGCTACGAAGTCATAGAACGGAACTTAGGAGTGAATTTCCCAGCTTACCAGCAGATTGAAAACTGCAAGAAGGAATCCACTTTGGGCAGTGGTGTGAACCCAAGGAGTAGGTCCATGCATGCTATTTCAGTCCGACACCTTGGATATGGGGCAGCTTTGTTTTCTTCTTGGTGCTAAGAGAAATGTCTTTGGGGGTTTAGGAATTTGCTATTAGCTTTCTCATCTTGGTGATTCCCATGTTAGTAAAGTTCTGGCTGATGTATGAGTTTTTGTCTGAGGGGAAGTGGTGTGGGAGTGTCATATATCAATCTGTTGATTTCATTGGTTAATTAATAAAGAAACTGCTTGACCTGATAGGTTAGAACATAGGTGGGTGGAGTAAACAGAACAGAATGCTGGGAGGAAGAAGGCAGTGAGGTAAGGTGCCTCAGACAGACACCATGCAGCTCCTCTTTAGGGCAGACGCAATGCAGCCAGCCGCCAGGTCAGACATGCTGAATCTTTCCTGGTAAGCCACACAGATTATTAGAGATGGGTTAAGCAAAATATGAGAATTAGCCAGGTAGAGGCTAGAGCTAGTGGGCCAAGCAGTGTTTAAATGAATACAGTTTGTGTGTTGTTATTTCGGGGCATAAGCTAGCCAAGCAGCCAGGAGCCAGGCGTCAGGAACACAGCCAGCAGCTCCCACTACAGGGAAGGGTGGAATGAACCAGACATTACCTTGGGTTAACTCAAACGATAAATTAAAAACTACCCAGGTGTGAACATGTAGTCAGTTACTTGAGCCATTACTACAGGCTGATCCTAAGCCTACGCAGTTTGAGATCGATCGACATGGGTAACATCAACATAAAATCATTCTCTCCTCTGGAGACACAATGATCTTGCTGTGTAACAGTTTGAAGACAGCAGTGGGGGCTCAGGAAAAACGAGAATGGGCAAGGGAAGAGTTGACAAGGCCTGAGGCAATGCCCAGCTCAGCTGTATATTCATCTGCTGCTCTTTTCTGCTCATTTCAAGTGATGGGGAGAGATACCCACCCACATCTCCCAAGGCCACATGCAGGAGCTCCACCCACATAGAATGACTGAATCAACACTGTTCTTTATCTAGGAAACGGTGACCTGGGCCACTTCAGACTCCCATCTCTATTCCTATTGGTTGTGAAAACCCCAGACATGGCTTCTGTTGGTCTTTTACTATGGATTGGGTGACAATTAGTAAATAATTCAATGTAAACTGGTTGTATAAACCAAGAAGTGTCATATACTCTATTTGGAAGGGAAGCCTAAGAACAAACAAGTTTACATAACTGCCAATAAGAAGACACTAGGAAAAAAAGTCTCAACCTTATTATTCCTATGCAGATAACATCTCAAACATCTTTACCCTGCACACATGACAAACAGTTGATGGGGACAGCTGAGCAGATGGGTTGGACACATCGGCAGATTTGTCACCAGTTTCCAAGGCCTTGCAAACATCAGGAGTAGCTCTGGCTTCCACATGCATTTCTTTAACCACAATGTATCTCCCTGCTATTGTGTCGTGGACAGAAAGAGAACATAGAGTTCTGTGAGTCTCCAACAGGCACATGTCAGTGCTACCTCCGAACCTTGGAAGAAGCAGCTATGGACCTGATATTGATTTTAGGAACTTGTCATCTGGACCAATGAGTCTGAACAGATTCCATTCAGTTGGCTCCAGGGAGGCTTTCTAAGCACTTCCAGTCAGATGCTCTTCTGGGTAGCTGGAGTTAGGAATGTTTTGTTGGAAGGATCTGAAACTAAAATATTCTGGCTTATGGGCTTGAAGAAGTCGCGGTACTACTGTCTAACACAGGAGATTCAAGCAGATGTCACCAGGATGGCCTTTCCAAATCGTCTCACTTCAATTCCCTCTGCCTCTACTTCTCTTCTGGACAGACTTTAGCTAGATAGAGGTCCCAGATCTTACATTGTTCTTATTGATTTAATATTATATATTACTTATATTTCACAGCATGTGACAGAGCAGACTCTCATGCCTTCACTCTTCCCCAACTGCTTCTATCATACACTCCAGCAAAAGTCTACAGATAATGCTTTATTAGTGCTGACTGGGTCACCGGTCAACCACTGAGCCTGGGAGGAGGTTCTGATTGATCAGAACTCTGTCAATGCCCAATCATAGAGCTAGAGTGGACCCAGTTCTAAAATAACCACAGTAATGGAATATAAGGGAAACAGCATTCCTCAAAGAGAGGCCAGATACTGATACCCAAATATAGAGGAATAGAGGCCGAGACAGTGTATTAGTTACTGTTCTGGTCATTGTGACCAAATACCTGACAAAGAGCCATTTAAGGAAGGTTTTATTTTAGCTTACAGTTTGAGAGGATACAGTCCACCATAGCAGAAAAAGCATGATGGTAGCAGGAACTTGCGGTAGCTAGTCAGCAGTGCAGCCAGACTCAGGAAGCAGAGAGCAGTGAATGCTGGTGTTTGGTTTGCATTTTCCTTTGCATTCATTCTGGGACTCCAGTCCCATAGAATAGTGCTATCCACATTTAGGGACAATGATTTAACCTCAGTTAACATAATATTGAAAGTCCCTCACAGACATACCCAGAGATTTTTTTTCTGTAATTTTGTTTTATATATAATTTTTCATTTTTTGAAATTGCAATTTCGTCATTTTTTTCCTTCTGTTTCCTCACTCCAATATCTTTTGTGCATCTTTCTAACTATCCCCTTGCTCTTTCTCATATGCATAGGCTCTTTTTCTTTAATTGTTGTTACATATATACATGTATATATATATACATATATATATTCCTACATACATAAACACAGCCTTCTCAGTCTGTGTGATATTATCGGATCTTGGCATTAGATAACAAGTATGGAGGCTCTTCCCTGGGGAACACCATTTGCCCCATTTTCAGTATTTCCCAGTCGCCTGTAGTTCTTTGTTTAGGGTTAAAGCCTTTCACCCTCACATGTCAGCATGTCCATTGGTGTCTTCATTGTTCGGGTCTTAGTTAGGCAGTCAAGTTGGTGAGACATGGTGGGGGGGGCATTTTTTGACATTCTAGTGACACAGTCTCACAGCAAACTTCCTGTTTGTCTGCCTCTCATAAGCTTTCTTCCATAATGGTGTCTGAGTCTTAGGTACAGGAATCAAGTTTCGGTTTATCAGTTGGGACTGGGCACCAACTTGTTCTCTGTATTTTGATCTGTGGTAGTTTTCTATAATGGCCTCCTTATCTTATGCAAAAAGAAGTTTCTGTGATGAGGGATAAGAGTTATATTTTTTTGAAGTCATAAGGATAAATATCTATTATGCAGTTACAGTATGTTGGTTACTAAAGTGAAAGTTGTAGGCTCTCCTCTAAGATCCATGACTTCACTAGTCCCAGTTAGATTCTATGTTTCTAACACTAGGCTATATTGCCCTTTTATTGAATGGGCCATAAAACCAATTAGAAAGATGTTGGTCATCACCAAGTTCTATCAGTATCACCCTCTTAGGGATTTTATGCCATGCTGGTCATAGCTGAATAGAACTATTGATTACTTCTGTCCCTGAGAACCTGGCCTGGAGCCCTCAGGTACTGTGGATGCTAGTTCTTCAGGAGGAGGCTTCCAGTCAGACCCAGAGGAGGTCTTCTGATCCTTTCTCTAAAGAGCATGCTGTCTTCATCACTAGGAACTCACCTTTCACCTCTGGGAAGCAACTGAGGGCAATGACAATCACCTACAATGCTTGGGGAGTCTCTTAGACAACCCTGACCAACAATGCAAATGGGGAATTCTTATAGCTGATGTTGGAGGGTTTTGTTAGATAATCTAGTCTATGGCTTTTGGAATGAGCATTGTCAGTCCATAGGAGATTGCCTTAAGCTGTGTATGCATATGTATTCACAAACTTATATGTATAATTTTAGGTAAATCAACAGTAATATGCTTCCTGTGGCCTTTGCAGACATCCTTACCATTGTTCTATCCTCCTTCCTACTTCTATGTTTTTCCCCCCACTCTAAACAAAGCTCCCCACTTTCTCATTCCTCTCTTCAAATCACTTGCACCTGACTGTTGCTCTTTATTGTCTTACTCTCCCACCCCACACCATGGTCCCCTTTTATTTTCCTGATTTCTACAGTTAGTCAAGGTTATATCACATTGAAGACATGGCATTAGAAACTACAGATGAGAAAAGACATGCAACATTTTCCTTTTTAAATATGGGTTAAAACGTTCAATATAGTTCCTTCTAGTTGCATCAATTTAACCTGAAAATTTCATTATTTCATTTTTCTTTCTTTTTTTTTTTTTGAGAGAGGGTCCCTCTACATACCCCTGACTGTCCTGGAACTCACTATGTGTCCCAGGTTGGCCTTGAACTCACAGAGATCCATCTCCCTCTGCCTCCTGAGGCATTTTTCTTTACAGTTGAATGATGCTCCATAGTGTATATGTACCACATTTTCATTAGCCAGTCATCAGTCGAGAGACATTTAGGTTGTTTCTATTTCTTAGCTATTGTGAATAGAGAAGCAATTAATATCCTGAGCAAGTATCTGTGGAGTAGGCTATAAATGGGGGAATATATTAAGGAGTGATGCAGCTTGGTCATATGTTAGATTCATTTTCAGTTTTCTGAGGATTCCTCACACTGATTTCCAGGGTGGATGGGCCAGTTTGCAATCCAACCAACAGTAAGTGGGGGGTTTTTTTCCCCAGCATCCTCCCCAGCATTTGCTGTTGGTGGCTGTTTTTGATGATCTTGAAGATTCTGACAGGGATACAATGAAATCGCAAACTTCTTTTGATTTGCATTTTCCTAGTATGTTTCTTGGCCATGTCTTCTTTTGGGCATTCTCTGTTCAGATCCCAAGTCCGTGTTTTGAATAGGTCATTTGTTTTGTGATTCTGTTTTCTGAGTTCCTTACATATTCTGGATATTACTCATCTTTCCAAAATATAAGTGGCAAAGACACTCTCATAGTCTCCTCTTGTCAATTTTTGGTCTTAATTCCTAAACAAATGGGGTCCTGTTCAAAAATTCCTTTTCTACACCTATATCCATCCTGTAGAGTACTACCTATGTTTAATTCTAGCAGTTTCAGTGTTTCAGGTTTCACATTGGAGTCTTTGACCCATTTGAGGTTAATTTTTGTGCAAGGTAATAGTTACGGCTCTAATTTCATTCGTCTATGAGTAGATATCCAGTTTCCCAAGCACAGTTTGTTGAAGATGCTGATTTTTTTCTCCAGTGTATGTTTTTGGCATCTTTGCAAATGTTAGATAGCTATAGTTTTATTACTCATGTTTGGATCTTCAGTTTTGTTCCGCTGATCTGTTTTTGTGCCAATCCCATACTGTATTTATTACTATGTATCTGTACTATATCTGAGATCCAAATGTTAATCCCTCCAGCATTGTTCTTTTTGCTCAGGATTGTTTTGGCTATTCAGGGTCTTTTATGAGTTCATGTGTACTTCAGGATATTTTTTTTTTCTATTTCTGTGATGAAAACTATAGTAATTTTGACTGAGACTGCATTGAATTTGTAAATGGCTTTTGTAGAATGTATATTTTCACAATATTCATTGTATCACTCCATAAGTAATGAGTGTCTTTCCATTATCTAGTATCTCTCTCTTTTCCTACAGAGGTTTATAGTTTTATCCCTAAAGATCCTCCCCTTTCTTGGTTAGGATTAATCCTAGACATTTACTTTCTTTGAGGCTGTTGTGAATGGGAGTGTGTCCATGATCTCCTTCTCTGTACATTGATGGTGTATAGAAAGGCTGTTGAATTATGCCCATTGACTGTGTACCCTGACACGTTGCTGAGATTGTTTATTAGTTCTGGAAGTTTTCCTGTAGAATTTTTGGGGTTGATTATGTATTGTACCCGGCCATCTACAAATAGGGATAGTGTGACTAATTTCCTTTTGTAATCCTTTAATTTGCTTCTCTTGTCATATTGCTCCCGCTAGTGCTTCAAGTACAATATTAAGGAGTGGGAATAATGAACAGCCCTATTTCTTTCTTGATTTCAGTGGGATTGGCTTAAGACTTTTTCCATTTATGATCATGCTGGAAGTAGATTCCTCTTATATGGCTCTTATTATGTGCAGGTGTGTTCCCTCTAGTCCTCTAGGCCCTTTATCATGAGGGCATGTTAGAATTTGCCAAAGTTTTTTTCTGAGTCTATTGAGATTATCATGTAATTTTTTAAAAGTCCATTTATGCTGAACCATCCTGGCATGCTTGGGATAAACCTAACTTGGTACCTTTACCCAGATTGGATATTAGCATGATCCTGCTTTCAAAGGACTTTGGGCCTGCTCCTTCTGTTTACTTACTTACTTACTTACTTACTTACTTACAGTTTAAGAAGCATTGGCTGAAGATACTCTCTTAAAGTCTGATAGAATTCCTTTGTGAATCCATCTGGGCCTGGAGGGTTTTTTTTCCCCTTAGGCCTCTGGCCCGAATGAACAGAGAATGACAGCAGCACCTTGATCGACAAGGAGGTTTTTATTTGGAAGACTTTTTGCTCTCTATTCAATATTCTCATTTGCTGTGGGTCTGCTTAGGTTGTGGACTTCTTCATGTACTTTTGGTGGTTTCACTGAATCTAAAAATTTGTGCATTTCTTTTAAGTTTTCCAAAACTTAATGGAGTACAGGTTTTTTAATTATTCACTTTTGGTCTTCTGAATTTTTTTGGTTCGTATTATAATGTTTCCCAGCTCTTTTCCTATGTTATTAATTTGTGTACTTTCTTACTTTTGCTTAGTTGAAACAAGGGTCTGTTGATCTTCTCAAAGAACCAACTCTTAGATGCTTTGATTTTTTTGTGTTGTTTTCTTTGTTTCTATTTCATTAATTTTAACTATGATTTTTAATTCTTGCTGTCTAATGGATTTGGGTCTGGTTTGTCCTTGTTTATCCAAATATCTGAATTATATGACTAAATCATTTATTTGCTCTCTTTCTAACTTTTTAATGTAGGCAGCTAGGGCTACATTTCTCAGAATTGAATGTCTTGTCAAGTTGACAATTGACATTACAGAAGGTAAATCTTACAAATGTCCTATACAGAAAAGAAGGACGGACACACAATACTTGCATCATAAAAGAAGGACACACGCACAATACTTGCATCATAAAGGAAGGACACACACAATTCTTGCTATCAAAAAAGCCTCAGGATCACAGCTGTTCCATCTGAGCAACTTGGAGAAAAAAGGATTAAAAGTCATTAGTTTGGAAAACTTTAGGAATCAACAGGAGGCCTTTTGTGTTTTGTTTTTTAGAAAAGGCATCTGTATTGGGTCTCAATAGATATGAAAATTTTTATTTACAATTATGGGAGGAGGGAGATTGGAATATGACATGCTATACAGAGGGAGGAAATGCTGTGATTGTACGTTTTGTAAGCTATTGGGTCATTGTGTATCAGACATGTAGATTGATACAAATTGACATTTCTCAGAATTGTTTCTCTGCTGTGGGTTACTGAATATCCATTAACATAAGCTTCCAACTTTCTCTCTCTCTTCACACACACACACACACACACACACACACACGCATCACAAATATGTTATGTGAAATTGTGACATCAGCAGTATCTCTGAATTCTGTCAGTCCTAGGTATGAATCAGGTCAGCCGCCTACTAGATTTAAAACCTTAAAAAAAATAGTGAGTTTTTAGCCTCCATGTTCTTATAGCAATATAGCTAGCAGATGCTGCTTTTGTGAAGATTAGCTGAGATTACACGTTTGTTCACATCTCCCAAAGTGCCACCTAAAATACAATAGGCACTCAGTCATTATTCCACTATGTTCTCTCTCATCTCCTCATGTATGTGCCTCCTCTGATTCTAACAAAAGAACATGGGATTTATTTGCTGTGAGAATCCATCCATCCCACAGCATGGTGCCACCCATATTACTCTGACTTGATGTGGGTTCTCTCGCACTCTGACCATCAATAGCAGTAAGCAAGTGACTCTTGCTCTCCAGGAGAATGAGTCTCAATTTACCTCTGTCCCTTGGGAGTGTCTTCTTACTTCAGTTGTAGACACAACACTACATTCTTTTCCTTTCTGTGCTGAGATATCCGACAGAACGGTATACAAAATTTATCATAACATGTTTTATTTTGGAATGAGTTAATTGTTTAACTTTGAGCAAGTTTGTTTTCTGTGTTCACCATATGGGAACTGTGGATAAACATATCACAAAAGCCAGTCAGCTCCCAGAAGATGAATCTCAATGGCTATGGGAGGCTAATGCCTAGCAATATGTACCCTAAGGCCAACAGACTAGTGGACATTAAAAATTTTAACCTTAGTCATAATTGATTTAGAAACATATATAGCAATAATTAATTATTCTTTTATTTTATTGTTTGCTTTCAACTGTGCTTCCCTAAATAGCAAAGAGTCAGTGTATCAATAAGCAACAGATGTTGCCACCTCCTTTGCAATACTGGCTTATATATGATTAAGATTTAAACTTATATAGGCATTTTTTTAAGACAAAATCAAACAGCTGATACCATGCAAACCAAGATGAGGCACTAGATCTGATTCCGTGCTGGGGTAGAAGGATGAGTGGGTGGCTGTGGGGACTGTCCGTAGCCTAACTCCTCCAGAGGGAGAGTGTCCTGCTTTGGGGCTAGTTTACAGAAAATCACATGGGAATCCACCCCTGGTGAAGAGCTGCGGGCAGTTAACAACTGCCAAGAGAGGAAGCATTAGTCTTTCCCAGAGATGAACCCCTAACGGTTATCCAATCCTGAGTGGTCAGCCCTAGAGACAGGTTGCATTTATGTATTTGCTTGTGTATAAGCAAGTAAACAATACTTTAATAGTACATATGTGTGCATATATATGTGTGTATGTATATGTATGTATGCAGCAATAATAAAAAGAAGCCATGAATTGTAAAGAAAGCTGGGGGCTCGTGTGAGGTTGGAGGGAAAAGAAAGGAGAAGAAAATGATGCAACTATAGTTTATAATTCATTAAAAAGTAATAAATAAATTATTTTTTGAAAAAAATTAAAGCTGTAACAGTAGCATAATACCATATAAATTTCTTGGCAAAAGATATGTAATAGATTATACTGCTTGCACACTTTGCTTGTAAGATAAGGGAGTCTTTTGAAGGCATCTATGAGTTTTGTCAGGAAGAACTCCTTGTAAATACATGCAAAATACAAAATATACTCCAGTTAACTCAGAAGCATGCATGCTAGAAAAGATGGGTTTATCTGAAAAGCTGTATGATTTTAATGGGATAGTTTGTCTATTCAACATTTTTGACAGTAGTTATACTGTGGCCCAAGGTTTTTAAAAGCAAAGATACAATTGCTCCATTTCATAAGTATATTAGCTCCCTGTAAGTAATATAATAAAAAAAGAGAAGTACTGTCAACTTGTAGTTCACAGCCTCAGAGAGTAATTCTCTCACAGTGCTCTAGTCCCAAAGCCTGGAATCGGTGTGCCCCCTGGCCAAAATCAAGGTGTTGGCAGGGTCATACCCTCTTTGGGGCTCTAGGATGCACTGGTCTTCTTGCCTCTTTCTGCTTCTTTAAGTGGCCCTTCTTGGATTTGGGGCCACATCATGCCAGTCTTCAAGGTCAGCACCAGCAAGCACCCTTTACCCCCATGTGCTCCTGATCGTCCATTGTCCATACCTTGTGAGAATACATACGCTTGCCCGGCAATGGTGATGCACGCCTTTAATCTCAGCACTTGGGAGGCAGAGGCAAGTGGATCTCTGTGAATTCGAGGCCAGCCTGGTTTACAGAGAAGTGCCAAACAGGCTTCAAAGCTGCACAGAGAAATCTTATCTCGAAACACCAGAAAAGGAAAAAAAAATTTGCAATGAAATGAGGTTTTTATTAACATTTTTGGTTATTGTTTTAATATAGTAGATCTAGGAGTGAAACCCCAGGCATTGTAGACTCGGGGCAAGTGTTCTACCGCTGAGCAATATCTCCATCCCTTGAAACTATACCTTAGTCAACATCTCTTTACTGAGATCTGTTTGGTATTAGACATGCAATTGATGCTGAGGATTCAAGGAATGACTTCAAGAAGAGACAAATGTTGAGCAATCAATCAATTCATCAATCGATATGACATTAGCCCAGTTGGCAGTGTTCACAAGCACGAAGCCCTACGTTCTGACTCTAGCACTGCGTACACTGAGTGTGGTTATGCACATCTGTAATGCCTGCCCTGCATACACTGGCTGTGGTTATGCACATCTGTAATGCCTGCCCTTGCATGGTGGAGGCAGAAAAAATAGAGTTTAAGTCCTTTCTCACGTACACAAGAATCTTTCTCAAAAAAGTGAAAGAAAAAGAAAAACAGAACACATTTTATACTCAAGTACCCTACCCAAAGAAGACACATGGTGTTATCACAGCTGTTGCAAAGGCAATAAAAGTCATCTGGAGAGAAAGAACATGAAGAGTTCCAGAGCACAGGTGACGTAAAGGCCTGGCTTTTGATCTGGGACTGTTGTCACTGAAGACTGGTGACCATGAAGAGGCCAACCTCCAGAACTGGTTTCCCATGGCTATTGAAGCTCACCATGGCTGTCTTTTCAGATGGCAACCTTCAAGGGCATCCTTTCTTATCCTTGCTATTTGGGCCCAGTGTTTACTTTTACTATCTCGTTGAGGGTTTTTGTTTGTTTGTTTGTTTGCTTGTTTGTTTTGTTTTGTTTTCTGTGTGGGAATTCTGTAAAGAGCCCTCAGGCTGCTCCTGGAGTCCATGACACCAACTTGTTATCCTATTCTGTTAAGGGTTCAATTCTCAACACTGAAGAGTGAAAACACAGACCAACTTCCTGACATGGACAAGAACCTTTAGTTACATTCACTATTGTCCAATATCATGAACTGGAGTGGAAAGCAATGCCCGTGCACATTCCCAACCCTCCCCACCCCCAAAAAAGACTACTAGACTGTGTTGATTACTGGGTAAGAAGCCATCTCCCTTGAAGATGGTCTGGAACAGCTGCCCAGTGACTGTGGGTGGGAATGCTCTGTTGATAGAAGTCTACTTAAATCTCTGCTTTAAGACTTTTTTTTTTTAAACAGAGCAATTTGTAAACAATAAACTACTTGTATATGATTCTTTATAAATTAAACTTCACACAGTTAACTAAGGCATTAGTAAACACAGCCTTTTCCTCTTACGTTAATACAGCTACAGTAAGAGTCAACTCACTTTTAAGTTTTCCCTCCTAAAAGTGTAGCAGTTTTTTCATATACAAACAATATCTTTTTTTATGTGGGGAAAAGCCAATATTCATCACATAATTTATGCATAAACACAAGCAAGAATGTTGCCTTTCCATCCACTTTAAATTTTACAAACAAAGCTTGGTTTTAAGCCATTTCCCTCATTTTGTACACAATAAAACAATGCAAATCATTAAAAATCTAGACATTCTTTTTTTATGTTTTTATAGTTTGAATTAACGGCAAGATCATAAATGTTTTTTTTTCCTCTTTGGAGTGAGCAATCGATCTTGGAGAACAACTCCTGGTGTGGCCAGCTAGCAGACTGGTTAAGAAGTCAGCAACCTTGTGGATTTACGTGGTCACTCTCAGCCACTGCCAGTGAAGACCATGACCCCATAAGTCTCACATTTCAGGTAGAAACACCCTCTGCGTAGTGTTTGAGCCAGGGGAGTGCCATTTAATCTCAAATTACTGCTTTTCCATTTGCTGTGGTAATCTCATGGCTGAAGATTCCCAAGAAATCATTTCCATTCTGCAAAGAACTGACCCCAGCCCTGTTTCTAAAAATCCTAAGTAAATACGAGTAATCCCTATCTGCTGTAAATGTTGGATCAAAGGGACAAGCCTTGTTCCTCGAAGGACAAGACAGACGCTTTGTTTCCAAATAGGGGAAAGTGCTGGAAACGATAGTCCTAAATAAATATCTACTACACTCCACTGATAACAATTTGAGAATCTGTGGCAATTAGGGAAACAAATGGATATTCCTGAGAAGCCGAAAGCTAGCCACTGTAAATCTTTGCCAGGAAAACTATCTTTAATGGGCTCTGCTGGAAAGTGCAGTCCCTTGAGTGCTGTGTGTGTGTGTGTGTGGAGGGGGGTGTGCATGCACATGCCTGGGTATTCACATGAGAAAGAGGTGTGAAGGAAAACCTTAAGTGTCATTCTTTGGGCACTACCTTTACATGGAGATGGGGTCTCTCCTTAGCCCTGAACTTGCCAGTTAGGCTAGACTCAGTGGCTGTGAGCCCGAGGATCTGTTTTCTTCCCATCATCCCCAGGTTTAGGCTCAAGGCTTTACTGCTTGTGCTCTCTGCCATATGAAGGGACTTCGCTTAGCAAAGCACCTCCCCAAATGGATGCTGGGCTTCTAGTACTCTTGGTGTCCAAATTGAGTAGGTGCAAGGGGGTCACTCGTTGGTGAGGTGATAGTGCACCCCCATTTTATAACAATGGAAAAAGCAAGGTATGGGTTAGCTTGCAGGACATTGGAGGCAATGTTGCTGTGTGCACTGTCGTCTTTTCCTGTCTATATGCCTCATACAGAGCATAAGCACATCTGGAAGACAATGCTCTCACACCGCAACAATGCTTAGCTGCCTGCAGTTGCCTGGAACGTGGGGAAAGTAAAGTCAGGCTATTTTTTGGAAGACTGCCCAAACCTCTGAATGCTATCTTCTGTCTCTACCTCTGCTGTCTTTCAATACATCGCGTCTCTTTCTCTCCCTCCTTCCCTCTCTGCCTCACATGCTGTCTCTCTCCCTCTCTCTCATTTGCCCAGGCTATAAAACACCTTCAGGGTCCACTTATGTTATATATCCATAAATGCATTTTTAAACCATCAGGGGCAGGGTGGCCATGTGATGGGGAGAGGGACTTGGCATGAGGAGAATATCAGTTCAAGCCAAGTCCCTGTGTCTTGAATCGTTTAGACCACAGTAGGGTATCAAAGAGGAAAGTGCTGAGATTCTTTCCAACTTGGAGAGTCTCTGATCTTGCACATGGTCCTCCAGACAAATAGCTCAGAAGCAATTGTGTGTGAGTATGTCCGTTACACAGCTGCAGTGTTCAAGACAATTTCTCAATGTTGAAGTCCCAAGAGTGGCTAGGCGATGCTTTTGAAAACCTAAACACTCTAATGTACAACTTTCTGCTCACACCGCTAGCACTCCATAACCTCAGTTACCAAAAAAGAATAAAAGCTTATTTTACAATATACAACAGGTGCTTTTAAGAATACCTGATTACTAATTCAGACCATGAGAAATAAATAATTGGGCAAAATATATGGCCAATACTCATTCTGGTGTTAAATCAGTGGAGGGAAAACAGGTTTTTTTTGGAAATACCCAACTTGTTTTCGGCAGGCTACTTCTATAGCAGGACTGAGGGCCTTTCTGTGTGTGAAAAAAATGTTTACATCACCCTCCCTTGCCTTAAATTGGAGGCAGTAATTCCAAGTTTTGGAGTCTTGTCCTCCGTTCTTTTACCAACACTTCAAAGTCTTTCCTGCTACCCATTCTTGCTGAGTGGATTAAGTTGTTAGAGTTCTGCAGCCCCCACAAAGTATAAATCAGGAGTCACTGTTGCCCCTCAGCATGGTGTTACCCAGGTAAAGATCCAGAGCCTCTTTCTAGAAAGATGAGTCAAGCTGAGCTAGCGTGAAATGCTGCCCATGGTGGTGAGGCCGTCTTATAACCCACATCACATGAAACCTACAGAAGAGCCACCCAACTGACCAAACACCAGGATATCTTCCAGCTCTTTAAATTCCAACGTGTTTTCTAAGACAGGTTAAGGAAACATATTTAGGATAGATAGATAGATAGATAGATAGATAGATAGATAGATAGATATAGGTGGATAGATAGATAGATAGATGATAGATAGATAGATAGATAGATAGATAGATAGATAGATAGATAGATAGATAGACTCTGTTTGTATTCTCCCATATATCAACTGGCTCTGTTTTTTGAGACCACATTCTGGAAATAATAGCAAAATAGAGCAAGGGGATATTCCTCTCTATCTTTTGGTATAACTATTATGAGACAAAGGAAACTAGAATTAAAGGCTGTTGGTTGTTAGGGTCAGCAGCTGTCGTATTGTTCAGAAGAGCATTCCTAAAGTCACACAGATAGACAAACAACCTGAATAAAGGACAGAGCAAAGGTTCCCAGGAGCTTCCCTGGCTGGCTGAGTAACTGAATGACAGCTGACACGGGTATCAATAATGTCCACCCAGTTCATCCACAATGCTGGGTGCCCCGAACATAATTAAAAGTGTTAACAATTTTGTAGCCTTTATCGGAACATTTTCTTCCGGCATGCCTTTAGTGACCTGGTCATAGCTATGAGAGACGAGCAAATCTCCTATGTCACTCTGTGTACTTAAGTTACCACACCCTGGGTGACTTCCTTGACTGTAACCTCCGCAAACCTAGGGGAGCCCAACATCTACTCAGATAGGCTGTGTGTGGTCACTTAGCAGCAAGCATCCCTTTCTTTCTTCAAGATGACAGCCAATAAGCCTCGAAGCTGTTTCCAGACAGGGCCCGTGCCTGGTTTTGATCACTTTCTGTCAGTGACGTTGGTCCAGCCCATCCACACGGGAGGGAAATGAGATGCAGCTCATGGGGCTGGAATGGACCTAAGAAATCAAAGTGCCACCAACAGTTTACATTGCGAGAGCGGAGGGCTGAAGTGTAAGACAGCTCTGAGATGCTGAATGCCTTCTTTTATCACACACTGGATAAATATAAAGTCGTGTATCTGCATCTAGAGCTTCGAGAAGACTCCATAGATCAAACTTCAGGCGTAAAAAACAGTGACTAGTGACCCTGTTAGAGCTTCGAGAAGACTCCATAGATCAAACTTCAGGCGTAAAAAACAGTGACTAGTGACCCTGTTAGAGCTTCGAGAAGACTCCATAGATCAAACTTCAGGAGTAAAAAACAGTGACTAGTGACCCTGATGGGACAACACTAAGTATTCTTAAAATATGAAAGTAACTATTTATGAAATGCCTTCCTAACATCTTACACAGATGTGGTATACAGAAAGTAGAAGCAACTGGTTTCCTTTGGCTGACATGTTCCTCAAGTTGAACGGGTGACAAAGAGGACATCATATCTCTTGTATAAGAATGCTGGTCAGAAGGGGTTCTCTGCCACAGATGGCAAGACTAGAGCCCACTCGTCTATCCCATGATTCTTTGCAGAACCTCAGAATTCTTCTAAAAGCTTCACCTAAAGACTTCGCCTTTGACATCAGCTATCAAGGTGGCTCTGTGTAAAGTCACCATTGCAGTGTCTTCTCCACCTCTACAGCCCCATCATGATTTTCTCAACACTGTGTGTGTGACATGGGCACTCAGTGGTTATTCTAAGAACACAGAATCAACTTCACGCCAATCGGATAATTGCAAGCATTCAGAAGGAGAGAATTAGGGGTTAGAGATTGTTATTTATTCTAAAATCTCAAGACTTTCTAAAAGCCTTTGCAGGGTGGCTAAAAAAAAAAAGATTAAAAAAAAACGGCTTAAGACAGGTCAGAGATACACCTTCATTCCTTGGAGTTCATCTCCTGGTGAGCATAAGAACTGGGCAGAGGGTCGAAGGCTACTTGGACTTCAGGCTGAAGTCATGTGGTTCTCCTTGAAGCTTCCAAGTCAGAGGCGCCAGGAGAACTGTCTGTGATTATTTCTGGCCAGAGTCTCCCCCCTGGGCCTTGGTCCTGGTTCTTTGTGGCTGAACACACACCAATCTTGGCTCCACATGAATAATCTAGGGAAGTGGCCCACAGCCAGAAGCTGCCCGAGTGCCCCAGATCCCATCCTCAGCTCTCAGGAAGACTTTAGGATGATTCATCATGGCATCCATTAAGACAGGGAGGAAAAGAGCCCAAGGGGAGGGGATGAGCATGGGTCTTCTGTAAAGCCCAGAAGAATCATCAAAATATTCTCATTGGTACTACATTAAAGAGAAATCAAATCTAATTAGACCTGCCTAAGTCTGATAAAGTGGTTAATTAAATTGACCACCTCTCCACAGTAATTTTATAGGCATTGCTCAGTACAAGTCGGCTCACCGTAGCCCAAGAGATTTTGTATATTCTTTTCTCAGTACCAAGTAGAACTAGCATAGCTCGCTGTGGACAGCCTGCTGGGATCAGTTCTACTGATGTGCAGGTATTTAGGACAAAGAGTTTCAAGAGTGCTTAGGAAACACATGCAGACCTGAGTACCTTCGGGGGATAATCTGAGAACTGAGTATCCAAGGTGGTGCTGCAGAAGAAGATAAAGGGAATGGGAGAAAACTATACTCAACAACCTTCCTTCCTTCCTTCCTTCCTTCCTTCCTTCCTTCCTTCCTTACTTCCTTCCATCCTTTCTTCTTTCCTTTCCTTATCTATGGCTTAATCTTTGAGCTGAAAAATCTTTTGAGATGCTGAAAATCCAACTCAGGGCTTTATACATGCTCACAAGTGAGCTCCATTCCAGCACTGAACTAATACCTAAACATACTCTTGAACATTAAAAAAAGGCTTATCTGAAAATCAAATAGGGTCAACCCACAGAACTTGAAGCATCTAGAGGTTTTTCATAAACACACACACACACACACACACACTCGTGTTCAAACAGTAGCTCAAATGGTAGCTAAATGATTCAGAGTAGCAGGATCGTGTTGTTTCCCGATGTGTCCTTTCCCTCTCTGCTCCTTGAGTCATGAATATCAACGGGCTGCTGTGATCTCAGGAGTGTAGCTCCAGAGTAGGAGAAAGGCAGGGACAAGGCTGGAAGCAAGGAGTAAACAGTATGGGAGGAGGCACGGGTGTAATAAGATCGTCCAGTTGCAAAGCTGGGACGTTCTCAGGAACTGAAGCACGGAACTCCAGAAGTCCCGGCAGCTGTGCTCACCTTGTAGACGGGATATTTGGAGGGCTTGAGAGATGGGCACTTACCTACAACATTTGAATTCTTTAGTATCTTACAGGCGAGTGGGCCCTGATTAACGGAACACCCTAGAAGGGGCGGCAAATTTTGAATTTTAATCAAGAACTTTCCTCATTAGACGTCTTGCTAGCTTTGAAGACTTGATTGCTTGTTGTGAAGAGCTCATCAGTAACTGCGGTGGAGGCTGGATACGGACAATCCTACTTACACAGGCTGCTCGCTATCTGCAATCAGCCAGGGATTTTCTTCTTCTTACTTGACAGGTGATAAACTCACAAAAATAGCCGCGGAGATAGAGCCCCTCTAAGATGATGATCTCCCCTTCTGCTTCCATTGTTTATTTTAGACAAGAAAAGCCCCCCCCCCCGATCAGCTGGCACGAATAGTTTACACTTTTAATCCCAGCAATTCCAAGGCTGAGGCAGGGGTATTGCTATGAGAAGCCAGCCTGGCCTTTGATATGAGACCCTGTCTCTCAAACACCAGTAATGACATAAAGTTGTGGGTCATCTAAGTTGTTTTCACTGGTACTAGAGTTAACGGGCAATTCAGAAAGGGATGAGGAGTCAGTGGACGCAAGGTTCTGGTCATCTGTATTCTAACTCTAATAGCCTAAAAATGAACACACTTTCAGCACAGCACCTAAGAGAATGGTTTTGGGGGTTAGCAGACTGAATGGGAAGCCCAAAGCAACTCAACTGCTATGGGATTGTTGAGTAAAGCAGCTACTGCAAGCTACAATTAGTGGCATCGTTTGTGCAGAGGCATCGCACCAAGTAACAAGTAGGATGATCTATGGAGCACAGTTGTTAGAACGAAACAGACGCAGACACTCTTGGTTCAGAGTTCTGAATGTAGTGAACCTTTATTCTAAGCAGATGCTGTCTGCCCTGGGCATGTGGAAGGAATTCATCAATGATGTTTCTTTTCCATAGGCAAGGCGCACTGGGACAGCAAGGATCCAAAAGGATAACCTCAGCTTGCCCCGCAATGATATTGCCATTAGGAGACAGTCAAATTGTTTTAAAAGAATACGTTAACACAAGTGTCCACGTCTGGGGCATCTTCGGAAACAGGAGTCCAAGGGTCAACTTGGCTCTTAGTCCTGGCAGGTTGTACTTCCTGTGGTGCCCATTTCTGTGGCAGCCCCATGGCTTGGAGCTCTGCTTCTAGCTGCATTCTCTTGGCCCTCTGCCCTGGCGAGGCTGCGGAACTGCCTGGCTCACCCACTCTTGCCAGTGTGTGCACACGTGTGGCTGTGCATTTTAAAGTGTACCACCACCACCACCACGACAGCAGATTTCAGCCATGCTGGATGGCTTGCCTGGCCCGGTCCCATGGAACACATTGTTTTCATTAGAGACAAAGGTAGGAATGCTGACGTCATCCGCACCTCTCTGGCTCAGTTGTTGTTGGTGCGCCTCTTGGGACAGGAGGAATTTTTTGGGGGAGTCCGTCACATCATGAGCTGCTGTACACATGAGAATGAAGGATTCAAAGAGAACACCGCTGTGGGTGCCGCACACATGTATGGAAGGGTACATGAACATACATGGGTAGGTGTGCGGGGAGGGCAGGGGGTAACCTCCAGTGCTGTTCTTCAGACTTGTGTTTCGAATCAGGGTCTCTCTTTGGCCTGGGGCTTGCGGATTCCGTCAGGCTGACTGGCCAGAATCCACAAAGATCTCAGGAATTATAATGTTCTCCTCACGACCAGAATTACAAATACATGCCATGGCGCCTGGGTTCAGGGAGTTGGACTTGGGTTCCAGTGCTTGTGTGGCAAACACTGGATGTACCAAGCTATCTGCACGGCCCCAGAGTACACATTTCCTATAAAACAGAGCTCAGCCCTTCTCTTGTGGTCCCCAAAATGGGAACTACACTTGCTGAAGAAAGTTTTGCCCAGGGAAACTGGGTGGCACTGCCTTCAGTAGAGCCCGAGACTTTTCACCTCAGGGTCATGTTTAGCCCCATGTTGGGTGCTAGATGATGCACAACTCTAATTAGTCTTAACAATAAAAACCGAGTCAAATATTGGGGCAAAAGCTGAAAGATCAGCAAAGTGAAAAACCAACCACTGTCACCTCTTACCTCTCTGACTTCTCAGACTGATAAGGGTTAAGCTCCCCTCTCTGCCCAGCCTTATCACTTCCTGTCTGTATAGACCTCCGGACCTCTATGGTTAACTAGTGGCTAGATCTACCCTCTGATCTCCAGGAAAACTTTATTTGTCAGAACACAAGCACAATCTCACAACACTGCCTGGACCTTTGGGGTGTTCCTTAGGCAGCCTTCAAAGAGTGGAATCTCGACAGCCTCTAACCTGGTTTCCCCTGTGTGGGCAGTGAGCGCCACTTGTTCAGCATCGCTTCTGTTTATGCCACTCACTAGACGGACAAACACTCTTAGGCCTAAAATAGCACAATGAGCCACACGCTGTCCCTACTTTTCAGATGAGGAAACTGAAGGAGTCACAGCTCTGGCATGTCCCGAGCTCTTTGAACTAGCCAGTACTTGAGTCCCGTGGTTTCCTACAGCAAAGGCAAGCTCAGCAAACACAGAAACGTGGCAGGTAGGACTTGCCTCTTAGCACTCGGCTAGCTCTAGAGCAGCCTCCCCAGACATGTAAGCCTCACGAGGGAGCCATGTGGAAGGCCTTGACTATGACAAAATACATATAACACGGATTTACCATTCCATCCGTTTTAACACAGTTCAGTAGTATTCCGAATATTCCTATTGCGTGGCCCCTCTCTCCTCTGCATTTCCAGAGTCCGCAGTGCAAATTCTGCAGCCATTCAGTGATCGTTTTCTGTTTGTTCTTTTCTTTCCCCTCCATCATTCAATCCTCTTTTTCTTTCTCTGTGGATTTGCCTGCTCTGGGTGCTGCTAAGAAGCAGAAGCCAACAATATGTACCACGCTGTGTTTGACTTGTTCTCCTTACCGTGATGTGTTTTTAAAGGTTGTCTGTATTGTTGTGGAGGGAATTCACTCCTCCTTAAGGCTAGTGTTCTACTTCATGAGTCTTCATTTCACTTACTCACCCAGCTGTCCAGGAACATTTGGCTGGGTCACGTATGAGGCATGAAGTGTTCCAGTAGCCACATTGGAAAAAGCCAGTCTAAAGAGAGAAGCTATTTTACTACTGTTTTTGTGTTATTGGCTAAACTTTGGATTTATGGAAATACTAGATACGTCCAAATTACTGAGCTCTCGGTGTGCCATCACTATGGTGATTAATGATGCATTTTATACCCTAGTCTTTGAAATCCAGAGCGTATTTCATTCTGCAGCATTTTAGTGCATCGCCACACTTCACTTCTGCTAATTGCCTTTCAGGGAATTCAGAGGCACATGAAGCTGGGCTTTGCTCACAGGACAGTGCTGTTCTCAATACTGAGTTAAATGATTTTACCAAAGCAATGATATCTTTAGTTCCAAACCTTAGTTATATAACATTTTTTATGGTATTTAAGTTCTCATTTTCAATCATCCTCAATTAATGTGCTTCCTTATGACAATGACTTTTATAAAAGATAAAGGAAGATATTACTTTTTACAAAAAATATTACATTTACAAACCCACACATGTGCTAATGAATCAAGGAAATAATACAAGGTGCTACCCGCTTCTCAGCGCAGTGTGTAGGTGGCTCAGTAGCTGCTGTGTAGAGCTAACACACAGTTCCTAAGAATCTCTCTTTTGATTTATTAATTGTTTTCTTCTTCTTTGAAGACAGAGTTTCACTAAGTAACCTGCCTCAGCCTCCTGAATGCCAGGATTACAGGCATGCATGCACTGTCATGTTGTTTGATTTATTATTTTTCTCATGTAGCTTATATAATGTTAAGAATAACTTTATTAAGCACTCAAGTAATTGTCTTAATAGAAAAGAGTTTCATAACAGAAAACCAGAAGCCTCACAGAACATTAGGGGTTACTGTGGAAACAATGAGTTGAGAATGGTTCTGGAAGGATGGGCAGAATCAGGAAAGAAGGAAGGAGGGGGAAGGAAGGAAGGAAGGAAGGAAGGAAGGAAGGAAGGAAGGAAGGAAGGAAGGAAAAGAAAGGGGAAGGAAGGAAAAGGAAGGGGAAGAAAGGGGAAGAAAGGAAGGAAGGAAGGCTGGCTCTTTACAGAGACAGCCTCCTATACACCAGTCCCTGCTAGAGACATCATATACTGCATTGGACTGTCTGACATTATCAATCGTGGACTGTTGTCCTACAAAACTTGTCAGTTTCATGGGTTTAACTGAACATGCAATTTCATACATGTCTGAAATTATCTTTATGAAAAAGCCGACTATGTGGAGGGTCTTGAATTTTGCATGTTACGTTGGCACACAGGATAGTCAGACCAATGGAAAGAAAGGAGCTGCTACAACAACAGCAGCAATGATTACAAATGACAATGTATTTTAAGTGGGTAGAAGACGACAGACACCACATTCCATTTATAATCTCACTTCATTCTTGTTACAATCTTGACGATGTCCTGATTCCAATATTGAAATTAAGATGCTCAGTCTCAGAGAGGTAAATGCTCTGGTGGTATCCCACAGTTCTGTTCCAACTCTAGAGCACCCACTAATCATCCTGCGTTGTCAAAGACTGAGCTGTTTCTACAGGAGAGGCTTGTTTTGCTTGAGGAATATTTGTGGCCACATTAGGGGCAAGTTGAGCCATCCAGAGTCAGAATCTATGGCAACTGGTGGTCCTTCTCCATCGGTCTGAAGAGGTCTGTTCTCAAAGCAGAAAGCTCACATGACAGGACTGGTTACCTTCCAGTTATTCAAGCTTTCTACTTTCTGACCTGGCCAGCAAGAATACTTGTTGGCTGCCAATGGTCAGAATAAATGTTACAAGTGAAGGAGGGGACACTGTTTATTAGCTATGGAAGGACCTTTGAGAACCCTCCAATGTCTACACCAGGGGTTCCGAACCTGAGATAGAAGGTTAGGGGCATCCATGAACTTGAATGGGAAGGGTGCATCCATCTTTGCTTACACTCATATTTACCTAAAATTAAGCATTTTCTTCCAACATGAATGCAGAGAGTAAGCCATAGTAGCACAGGCTTTCCCTGTGATGTCTGTACTTTTCATACAAAATGTATACAATTGTAGATATTTTTATATCATACTACTGTTTGTTGAAATGCTTCCAACTATCATTTAAACTTGTCACCACTATAAAATTATTATGATTAAAAGACTGACTGCTGCTGGTCCTCGACTTGCTATGTTAATGAATAAATACAGATGCGCTACCCACCTGTTTTGGGGGGTTATTTTGCTACATTGATTTTAGTAGAATTAGTTTTCTTTGCAATTTTGTGCTCTTTACTTTATTATTCCAAAATAGTGTTTTTAGGAAGGAATCTTTATTCTGCAAGCAATCAAAATACCATGCTTCGAATCAAGGAGTGACACACAAGCTCATCCTTTGACCCTTGGTAACACTGTTTTCCACCTTGGCTCTCCACTCACCCAACATTGCAGATGGCCAACATCCTACTTCCCCATCACTGGTTCTCACTGAGGTCATTGGGAGGTGTTGGGTCAACAGATCCGAGGAAGGACACATTCTGCACCTTGGAGGGGAGGGACAAGGTTTCAGATCTGAAGAAAGAACTCTCCCCTAACTCAGTCCAGCCCAGCCCAGCCCAGAATTCCTTTCTGGGCACTTTTTTTTCTTTGCCAACCAGTTGTGAGAGTCCTTTTGTGAATAACATGTCTGGATTAGTTTGCTGAACAATTGCTTTGGCTTGGTTAGCCTCTGATTGTCCTTGCTTTTGTGAGTCAAGAAGCCTTAATCTTATTCGAATGCAATTTAATTCCCTAGAGAGCTGAGCCTTTAGCCTTCCCGGTTTATAGAGTGAGGGCTTAGAGCATGTCCAGGGGAGATGACATGGTGCTTCTTTCAAGCTGGGTCAATCTACCAAGGAAATAATTAGATAAATGCAAACTCCAGTCAAGAAAGGAGGAAGAAAAGAATTTCTCCACAAATTACTTTTAGGACATTTAAGTAGAATTGAATTAGAATGTCAAGGGCCAGAGAGCTCTCAGGAGGTCATTTGATCTAGTCCTCTGTTGCTGGGCAGGAGCACAGATGTGAAAATCGAGCCTTCATTTAAAAGGCCTCTGGGGAAGCAAGCATTTTTACCTTTGCACCAATGTGGGTCCTGCCAGATGGACTAGAGGACCTTGTGGAATTCAAGAGATATTCATTAAAAATGTAATGTACTTCATTAATCAGTTTTTAAAGAGTCATTTCCATTAAATTTATTTATGTATTTTTCCTGTATGTATGCCTGTGCATGCCTGATACCCAGTGAGGCCAGAAGAGGGCATCAGATCCCCTGGAATTGGAATTAGAGATAAACTGCTGTGTGGGTGCTGGGAACTCAACCTGGTCCTCTGAAAGAGCAGCCAGTGCTCTTAACGTCTGAGCCATCTCTTCAGCTTCAGTCATTAAACAGTTTTATAATTAAAGACTTATTTATTAAAGCCCTGCTATGTGTCAAAGACTATCCTAGACATGAGAGACATATCAGTAAGTTTATCTTCCAGTGGGTAAAGAATAAGTAATGAGAAAATTGAAGGATTTGTTGTCTATCAATAAGTTCATTTAGAAATTGCAAACACTGCATTGGGTAATGATGGTGGAGTCTTATGATTATAAGCTGTATAACCGTCCGTATACAGCTGGATGGGGAGGTGGGGTTATTGCACACAACTGAATCAAGGAGGCGGGGTCATGGTACACAGTGAACCAAGGAGGCTGATTAGCTAATCTCAGTAGGAGCAGCCTCTGGAAGGAAGCAGTCTTCAGGCTCTAAGTATCCATGGCGGAGAGAAAGCTTTGATGGGCATTTCCCACACACACTTGGACCAGGATGTAAGACTTTGGCATTTCTCATGAGGCTGAAGCTTTGGGGTCCCTGATATGGCCATGTCTGTGGCCACAGCACAGATTTCACTAAGGACTTCATTCACTCAGGGTTTCCTCTGATCCCCACATCAGTCCCTTCACTACACAGAATGACATATCTATTTTAAATTCATAGATTTACATGGATATACCATGGGCAATTTCTTTTTAGAATTATATTTTTCACAAAAATGCTAATTTAAAATCCATATAAGAATAATTAAATTTAGATAACATGGATTCTCATCCAAAGCCTGTATTTTACTGGTATGAAAGAGGCTGAGGCAGAAGGATTATGAGTTCAAGGCTTCTCCAGGCTTTGTAGAAAGACTTTGCAAAAAGGAGAAAGGGAGAAGGGGGGCAGAGCACAGAGGGGGGGGCAGGAGGGAGGCCTGTGTTTTACAGATGAAGTATTTAGAGTCCAGGTTGCTTAGAGTGACCTGCTAAAGGCAGCACGGCTAGCGGTGGACGGTGGCTTCTTTCTCTGATCTCTTACCCTGCTAGGTCCTACTGCAAGCACTGTCCTGGGGCTTGAGTCTAATGACAGCTTATAAGGTGAATCTTATTGCTGTTTCCTACATCTTACAGAGAAGGCAACTGAGGTTTAGAGACAACACGGTTTGTACTAAGATCAAATATCTGCTAAGAGGAGGAGCTGAGACTCAAATGGCAGACTTCACAGTTCCTGAGTTTGCTACAAAACTGTCCAAGTCTTGTGAAGGGTAACACCTAATAACCAAGTGGGTCCACGTCCATATTCTTTCAAGACCACTCAGTTTCCTGTGGTCTCTGAATGTTAAGATTCCACAAAACATGAACAAAGTAGGAGGTGTTAAAAGTTGAAATTTATCCAAAATAAAACGATTATTTAAGTTTCTATCTACTGATATACCTTCATAGGAACAAGTATTCTTGACTTGGATATGATAATGTCATTGGACCAGAAGATTAAATTTAATAGTACTATGATACTGTTTTCAAAACAGCGTGATGTAACAGGTTATATGAGCCACACATAAATTAACAGTTCTAAGAAATCTCCTCCTCAGCCTCCATGTATTCAGCCCACATCTTGTTTTGTATTTTTAAGTTTTGCTAGACACTAACAGCACTTCAATAACAAACAATAGCCTTTAGGTAAGTCTTTCATCATGAAGACAATCTCATGGTTTTCTTTATAGCATGCCTTGATTAACAGCCATCTTTTGGTGGTGATAAAACGAAGCCAAGTTAACAGTGGAAGGTGTTGGCTGCAGAAGAAATAACCAACCAGTGGGATAGTTGGAGGCTGTAAAACCTGGTATTTCACTGAATAGGAGAGGCCGATGGAGCCAAGAAGCCAACAAAATGTAAGCAACGTCTACCCAGTGTCCTTGGGTTTTCCTCATCAGTAATGACTCCCAGTTTGTAGAGATGGAAAACTGAGGCTGAGATGTTTTATCCCTGAAGTCACAGTAAGAAATGGAAGCCAGTCTCACACTCACAACGGTCTGTCTGTAAATTTTGTGTGTGTGTGTGTGTGTGTGTGTGTGTGTGTGTGTGTACATCCGGGGTGTTTGTGTGGGTATGTGTATGGGATGTGGAGGGTAGAGGATAATTATGGATGCTGATCATCCATTTCCTCCCAGTTTGCCACAGGCCTCCTTGCTGCATATAGCAGGCTGTACTTCAAAGTTCCCAGAATTCTGTCTCCATCACCCATCTTCCCATGGGAGCATGAGGATTACAGATGCCTGTATTACTGCGTTTAGCTTTTATGTGGCATCTAGGGATAGAAACGGAGGTCCGCATACTTGTGTGGCAAGCGCTTAACACACGGAACCATCTCCTTCCTCTGGATGCTTAAATCCCTTCCCAGCTGGCACAGGAGACTTGGCAGTGGAAGAACGGTCCTGGGAGCACAGACATCCCCAAGGCTGATCATCTCATTACTTCAGTTTCCTAAACACTTTCATAATTAAAGAGTTGAATTAATTACTGGCTGGGGACCTGGCCCACAGGTCCTCTTTGTTTAGGGTGTGTTCCTCTCAGTGGAAAGTTCCGCAGCTTCCTTTTCCTCTTCTTTCCAGAAAAGGACGGGATTATTGACCAACACCTGGTGGCTTGGACATACCTCGCAGCCTGGACTTAGTCATTGCTCTAATTAAGGCTTCTTATGCAGGCCATCTGCTTTGCTTTCCCACTGAAATGTATTACAGGGAAGGCTCTATCAGTCGAAGGTGGGATGTAGAAATCTCACAATAAACAATTTGCAGCAATCGCACAGAAATGTCATAGCTCAAAGCAGACCGTTTATTTCAACCTTTGGAATGGGTCTGCCAATGTCAAATTGTTAAGGAAATAACTTTAACATCCACATGTCCTGGTCTCTAAGCTGCCACGCTGTGGTTCACAAGGCTCCTCCGAATACTCTTCCCTGAGTTTCTATAATACTCTTCCCTGAGTCTCTATAATACTCTTCCCTGAGTCTCTATAATACTCTTCCCTGAATCTCTATAATATTCTTCCCCAAGTCTCTAGCCCAGCATCACTTCATCCCAGGGCCTTGGTTGTGCGTTGGAGTTACCTTGATAAGCTCTTCTTGGCTGTTGTTTTAGCTGCAGCATCACCTTTGAAGAGATTTCCTCTCTGTAAAGAATGATCTGCTGTGTAACCTTGTGATTTCTCATCTCTAGAGCTGATTGTTGTGTGAACACCTGCTTGGCACTCCGGGGACCAGTCCCATCCCATGACTAAGAGGAGTGCGGTCTGAAAGCAAGGATAGCAATGGTCAGCCCTGGAGCAGAGCCACCATGCATGGAGTGGGCACAACAAAAAAACAAAAGCCTAAAATACAATCTCTCTCTCTCTCTCTCTCTCTCTCTCTCTCTCTCTCTCTCTCTCTTTCTCTCTGTGTGTATGTGTGTGTGTGTGTCCACTAGCTTGAATCTTGATTTCTGACAACAGAATTATATCCTAAATTATTAGACGAAAAAGATATGTAATGGAAAGGGTTATTATTAGAAGGATTGAGTCGCAACTAAATTCTGAAATTTCATTGACCATAAGAAGCTCCACTTTCTGTTCTCACACTCACTGGCCTGGGCCCAGTCCCACCTCCCCCACTATGCTCTCCCACCATGCTCCCTTGTCCCTTTTGCAGCAGGGCTCTTTGGTTCCCATTATTCTTCATTATTCTTACCCTAGTATTCCTCAGCTCAGAGGAAGTGCCAATATGCCACATCCTGATGGCATATGCCAATGGCCTCAGCTCAGCTCTCCCGTGACTTAGGAAATATTTCATGCTCTTGTGGTTGCTCACATTGCTAGCTCCACTTCCCACCCACCCCCTTCTTTCTTCTGAGCTTCTTTGTCTTGAAATCTACTTTCTGGGATTGCCAGAAACTCTCCTGCTTCTAGACCTTGGCTCCTGCCCCTTGCTATGCCTCTCCTCATTCCTCCTCAGCTCCACCTCCTGTGCTCCAAGTGAGTGACTAGGCTACAACTGTTCATGTCAGCTTTGAGGTGATAGTCCTCTCCTCTAAAAACTTCTAGAAGATGACAGCATATATTTTACCCATGACAAAAAGCAGGTTTCCCCCAACACTTAGCCTTTTAGTTGGCCTCCCCATTAAGTTTGCATTTGCCGTGAGCCGTGAGTCTTTTCCTAGCTCTAGTGCTGGGCGCAGTGCTTGTCACTGTGTTAAGGAGTTATTTTGTTTTGTTTTTGATATTTTGTTTTTTGTTTTTAATGTTATGTGGGTGCTCCAGAAGCAAGAAGAAAGTTTTACTTCCTCTGGAACTAGAGTTCCTGGTGAAAGAAAGAAAGAAAAAAGAAAGGAAGGAAGAAAGGAAGGGAGGGAAGGAGGGAGGGAGAGAGGGAAGAAGAAAGGAAGGGAGAGAGAGGGAGAGCTTAGACATGATGCTGCAGGGCAGGCAGATCTCTGTGAGTTCGAGGCCAGCCTGATTTAAAAAGTGAGTCCAGGACAGCAAGGGCTACCCAGGAAAACCCTGTTTCAAAAAACACAAACCAAAAACAAAAATAGACTGATAAATAGATTTAAAAAAAGAAACAAAAAGCTTGATTTGCAAGGCTTTAAATGACATTTGGTGGCAACTCACCAGCTAATTGTTCACTATGCTCACTCTACCCAGAAACCACTCTGGTTTTCTCTTTTTTGCACAATCACTGGGAAGCTATGTGACCTAGGGAGGAGTACCCACTCACAGACCCTGCCATTTACAGTGAATTTGAGAAGCCACATCGTCCGTGACGCTATTTCTCAGCAAAAACTCGAAAGGGAAGGCGGTCTCAGCTAGAGCTCAAATGTCAAGATTCGATGCTTTATGTTTTTGGCATAGCCTTGGAGACAAATACATAATCAGGGAGGTATGTAATCAGGTCTGTAAAATTAGGGCCAGATAGGATGACATGGAGCAAGAAGCACACACACAAACACACAACCATGTGCTCTCTGATTTGCACAAACCACATTAATGGATGGCAGCTCCCTACCTCTGAAGTGATTTATAAATTAAAATAATTGCTTCTTTGAACTGTTCTGATATTAATTGACCTATCGCTAATGTAAGAACAGTCTCCAAACCATCCAAACATTACCTAAACATTCGTATTCTCTTTATTCTGGAAATTCAAAAACCCACAAAAATAGACCCTCTGTTCTGGTGCCAAGGGTCATAAAGAAAAACCCATCATCTTTGATGACTTTGCATTTCTCATTGTATTTCTTCATCAAATTAGCTCTAAGTGAAGCGGTGAATACTCAGAACTTGAGGTCTTCCCACCCAGCCTCCCCTCAACAGTCTCCGCCTTAAGCACATGGATCCAGTTCTAGCTCAGATTTCTGGTAATGAGAGCAAGGCAATTCATTATTTTTTATTCATTTAGCTCTGGATCTATATCCCAAGTCACCTCAGACTGTGGGCACCTGGCATTTCCTTCCCAAGTAAATGAGAGAGAACTGAAATTGGCTGTGGTCCAGATGTGCACACGTGGAGAAGAACTTGTTCAGGCCTTTGAACAGAGGTGACCTTGACCTGTCTGGAAAAGGCAGAAAACATAGTATTTGAAGATATGGGCTTTGAGTAGATTCTAAAACAGGGACATGGCCCCTGAAGGAACTGGTAGCCCAGGGACACTTGATTGTTACAGCTTGGGGAGACAGAATGGCTGCTGAGCAATCTTGAAATAACATGTCACCCCCTAGGATACAAAGGACAATCCAGGCTTTATGTCAACAGCATCCAAACAGAGAAATCCAGCCTTAGTTTAGAAGTTGTGTCTTATGTTGCCTCTTTGTGGTTGTGTGACCTTGGTGTGTTAATTTCTTCGTATGTGTATATGTTGTATATATGTGCATCTTTGAGTGTGTTAACTGTTCTTTTTTTGAGACACAGTCTATCATTGGCAAGGATTGTAGCAAGTAGACTAGGCTGGCTGACCAGAGATCCACCTGTCGCTGCCTCCTTAGCACTAGGATGGCAGGCATACCCAGTATTCTTGGTATGTTTCCTGAGCCATCTGAACTTCAAGGTTTTTTTCAATAAAATGAAGATAACATACCTAATTTTATTAATGTTCAATCAAGGAAGTTGTAAACGTTTAAAATAGACTCTATTTTTATTTATTTTATTTATTTATATTTTTGTTTATCACCTAGTGTGTTTCAAGTAGAAGGTCCCATGATTTGAGGGTAAACTGTCAGCTTAACATGCATTAAATTAATTCACATTTGTCCGTTTTTATGGCGTTCGGCACAGTAAGTTAATGCGTGTGTACATGATGAGTAAAGACCAAGCTGGAGGATTTTGCATTTCCATTCCCTCATTTATGATCCTGTGCCCTGGGAAGCACCAAGGCCTTCTAGTTATTTTGAAGTATATCACGAATTGTTGTAGGCAACAATTCCCCCAGCAAACTTCCTTTATGAGGAGACAAACTGTATGCTAGACTTTGTAGGCTGTGAAGGGTTTGTCGTAACTAGTTGATTCTGTTTCCTTCTGCATGGTACCATGACAGCAGTCACCAACAGACAGTAAGGATGACGATACAGCCTGAGTCTCCCCTCAGTGGTCTCCATTTTTTCTTGGACCTCTAGTTTGCTGATCCCCACAACAAGGTCACTATTGTTAGAATATTGTTATTAAATGCCTTTAGGCTAGTGTGTCATCAATAGTGTGTTACATGTGTTTATAGGCACTTGTGTGTATATAAATGTGTGTGTGTGTGTGCTTGTCCAGAGGCCAGAGGTCAATCAGATATGGTGTTTGTACCTGAGGCCTTGGCACAAAGAGATAGAGCTTGGAGGATCAGAAGTTCAGTGCCGACTTCATCTAAGTGGTGGGTCAAAGCCAATATGTGATACATGAGACTTTGTCAAAAACAATCTTGCCCCCACCCCTCAATCAACCAATCAATCAATCAATAAAAATGAGAGGGAGAGGAGGAGGAAGGATTGGTTTTTGCCCCACTGGTGATTATAACAATAACCTCATGCATGGAAGGCAAATTCTTCCTTGCTGAGCTGTATGCATCATCTCGTTTTATTCTTGCATCATTTCCCTTTTTAGCGTACTAATATATGGCACTGCTAACAAGCATTCGTCAGTTTCGGATGCACTAAAGCCTGGGGTCAGGAACAGCAGGTCCTGTGTGAGAAGACCTGGAGAAGGGCACCACAGCCAAACAGCCATGTAGTGATCTGAGGTTTCTAATTTGACTCTCAGCACCACAATCTAGACCTTTCTTCTGGATGTCACATTTTTCCTCCCCTGATGATTGCATTTAATTTCCCATCGTACTATCCTACTGCAGCTGTCACTCAAGGGGTCCCAGTGGAGAAGATGCTCTATTGAAAGTGCATACGGGCTCGCAAATGAGTGCAGCTTTTAGCTCTTTCTCACTGCAAATCAAAAATGAGGTCCCTGTGCGCTGAAAAAGTCAAAACAGGATGTCATACTGTCACCTGGAGGGTGAGGTTCAAGATTATAAAAGGTACTTGTGGAATTCAAATGACGAGGGAAAAGTTTTCATTTGGAACACGTGTAATATCAAAATAATTGGGGCTCTGACATATGACATGGGAAGACATTTATATCCACATGGAATTTTGCAGTTTTGAGGAAAGATTGTCTGTCAAATATGGCTTACCCCAGTAGATAATTCTGGATTAATGACCAATCAATTGTTTCTGTCATTCCTCCATTGATTTGTTCTTTCATTTACCCAATAAGCAGTCATTGTGCTTTATGTTTCTAATCAACACTGTTGATACTAATGTCTAGGTGGACAGTAATGGAGCTGGAAAGTTCACAGTCTGTGCAACCATAACCACTAGATATAAACCAACAGCATTTAAACTACTTATCACTGATATCAGTACTGACCACCTCAGTGCTGTGCATGGAAGCCTGGGTGGCAAACCTTAAGCTCACAACATCACCAAGATTCAATATCCCCAGACAGTACCAAGCATGTTCCACGTGTGACGCGAGGCACTGAGATCAGAACAGTAAAGTCGTCTGAATTCTTAGCTACAAAAGAATTCTTAGCTACAAAAACCAAATAAATAGATTGAGATACCTGCTGAGAAATACAGGAAGAGTATGGTACATGGTATTCTAGCAGAGGAACTGCTATTCAGGTACAACATTCAGAGTAGAACCCGAAGAATAGTGTGTTTATGAATGGGACAACAGTGCTAGGGAATGAGGGTTCAGGAGAAGAGAATGAAACTCAAATCAGGAAGGAATATAAGGCGGCCAAGGGAGACAAGGTGGTGAAGAAACAGAGGGAGGACTGGAGCACAGGGATCCACAGACAGCAGGGCTCAGAATGTCCAGCGTGCTGCGGATTGTCTTCTCATCCTAAACAAAGCTGGTGTTGAACGTCCTGTATGGGAGAGCCATGGCTTTTGGAAAGGCTCCACTGTGTGCACTGTGAACGTAGCAGGAGGAGACTACAACATACGCTCGGGGCTGAGAGTATCGGGGCTGTGTGCATAGTGCAAGCGACAGGCATTAGTGGCTTGCTATCGGGTATGTCCACATGCTGAAGAGGAGGACAGATCAAAGTGGTCTCTGAGTGCGGTGACCTGACCTAATCTTGCATTGCTGTTTTGCAGTCAGTACCTCTGAGCCACTTCTACCTTTGGATGCTCCCAGACAATACTAATTACCAGCTATTGTGAGTGGTTCCATGAAAGGCAAAATTATTTGATGTTAACATCAAAGGCCATTGTAATCAAATCTCAGACTTGCCTATTAAGACGTCATGTAGCCAATAAAATAGTCATTGCCCTTTTATCTACCAAAAGCCCACTTGAAAACCTCAAATTTAATTCTTCCTTTGCCTTCTATACCTCGCAGTACCCTCCCTCAGTGCAATAGTAGCAATGCATGGGATCTACCCTGGACATGGATCTATGCCTGCTAGGTCACAATTATTTTAGCGACTTTTTACTATTGCTATTGCCCACACTTACGTTATGTTGGGGTCATAGGACAAGAATTAATTACATTGTTGTTCCTCAATAGCGGGTACCACAATTTGAGAAAATAGAAACAAGATGCAAAGCAAGAGAGATGAAAACTCTCATTTTCTTACCCAAAATGGCTGAATTTACTGGTGTAGATTGGTGTTTATGTTCACATCTACCAAACGCAGTGTTCAGTACACATCGTGCAGCATGCTGGGTATTTACAGATGTCAGTTTTCCCAATGCCTTTGTCAGAGAGAGGGAAGCTTTGCGTAAGGCCTGGGGTACAGGCTACGACTTGGGTATGTTCTCACATGGAAGATTTCAGTAGAATATTCTCATTCCTCAAGGGAATCATGGAGAACACAAATCCCAGGGCTAGGCTTGGCTGTACAGGTCTCTATTCCTGTGACTCAGTTTCCCCATGTATAAAATGAGGGTGATAATGGCGCTACCTAGTTAGTCAGATATGAGGATTGAGCAAATGGTAACATTTGTGACTGATGCATAGAAACTCAGATATGTTTGCCATTCTTGTTATCTGGAGAATTCTGTCACCCTATTGGAGAGCTCCAGTGAAGCTCCTCCCCAAAGAGACAAGCCTAAGCAAGAGGGCTGGGCACAGCAGCACTCTGGTGCTCCCATGTCCTGGAGTAGGGTTGGCACCAAACGTCTAGCAGAGAGGAAGAAGGCTTTGTCCCACTTATTTTGTCATCTCACCCCATCAACCCCAAATCTGTCCCCTCCCTTCAGGACTGTCTCCTAGAGGGGTTATGTCACAGTACCCAGGACTCCTTCCCCGACAGGAGCCTACTCCCTGAACTCTATATCCGCGTGACATCCAATGAATGCTTGATGAGTTTGAAGAAGAGCACACTTGCCTTAAAGACACTTTGCTCCTAGCTGAATAAATGGCAAGGGGCTGGTTGAAACATGGTAGCAGTCTCCAAAACCTGACCGGAAGCATGGGGTCCTGCGTGTCTGGTCCCTTATGTTTTTCTGAACTTCCAGCCTTCAGGATCTGGTTTTCAGGGTCCCCTGAAGCTGCAGGACATCCGTAGACGCTAGCACTAACTCCACAGCCGATAGTCAGCACCTTCTGCATTTATAAATCTTTTCTAATCAGAATTTCTGGTTTTCTCTGTCTAAAGCAGAAGCAAAGAGTAGAGGCGGAACCGCTTATAAGACGATCACATTGATGGACTTGCTCTCTCCTTTGTGTTCCCATAAGTTAGGATGAACTAAAGGGATTAGTGGGAGGACTGAGTGAGACCTGGGGTCGCGGTTCTTAGGCAGGCTGTGAGGAGGCAGGAAAATCAGTAAACATGCTGGCTGACTAGGTACAAAGAGCACTCACAAAATAGCTGAGTAAAACATCACACTGAACTTTAACTGGATTAATTTAATTTTAATATGAGAAATATGATAGTCGCTCTCTTTTGTTATTAGTTACTCACTGCCCCCTCCCCAGCATTGTAGTTACCAATAACACTTTTTTTAGATTATGTCTACAGTTTCACAGTGTGTGGTAGCAATGGGCTAATTCTGACCCATTATTTTATGAATAAAGTTTTATTAGAACACCACCAACCTCTTCTCACGTGTTATTGGCAACAACTTTGCATGTAGGGACTAAGTGGTTGCATCAAACACCATAGGGCCCTCAAAACCTAATACCACCTGGTCTGTGATAAATGTGTTTGCCGACCCTTGCCCAGAAAACAGGCTGACGTACATGAAGTGCTTTGAAAACACAGAATAAACAGACACACACCAGGATAAAGAAAGGAGGATTTAAATGCAGATGGATTAACGGAATGAGACTAGACTGGGCTGTCTTGCTTAAATCTTGTCTTTTGCTTAATATTATAGGGCTATGGATCTGACTCTGTAGAGAGGGTGCTTGCTGGCCTATGCAAGCATGAGAACCTGAATTCAAATCCCCAACACCTGTGTGAAACCTAGATGTGATGGTGCTTGTAACCCCTGCATTGATTCGTCAGAGACAGGAGGGTCACTGGGGCTCCCAGCCTCGCCAGACAGGAGAGCAGCAGGTTCAGTGGGAGACCATTCCTCCAAAAGTCATGTGGAGAGCGATAGAAAACACCAGATGCTGAACTCTGATCTCCATATGCTCATGCAGGAACGAGAGCACCCATGGGCGAACATACACCTCACATGTTCATATGCTCACATGTGCACACACACACACATATACAATATTTATTTTTTAAAAGCAGAAGCAAATTGAAAAAAATATTAGTTCCATCCCTGTAGATCGTCAGAAATATACTTTTGAAGTTTTTCAAGCAAAAAAAAAGGTTACAATTTTAGATTACTGAGTGATGAGCTCATGTTCTCATTTTTAGTTCAAAGCAAAGCTTGCTCATTACCAATCATCCTCGTAATTGTGAATTAACAATGGGGAGAGGCGGCCTATGGGGATTAACTTGAGAAACTATTTCACAGAAGACAACGAGAGCTGCTCAAACATGAACGAAACAGCACCAACTGCAGGAGTGTAAATAATACTTACCAAACTGGTCATTCATCAAAATTAAATTGTATCAGTCCCCCCCCCCGCCCCGAGACTTGGTTATCACGGTCTCTACGCCAGACATAACATAAATCCCATAGCTTGTACCGTTTCCAGGCCAGCCCCATCCTTCTCGGTGGAGCTCTCCTGACCATGACTTTCAAAACAAGATTTCTTTGTCTGAAGCTCATTCTATTAGCCAAGAAAAGAGCAGACAAGCCTTTATGTTTTTACAAGATCAAAGCAAAAAAGCAGAAGAAATATTTTATTTGTTTCCCAGGAAGGCTCACCATCTCACCAGGCAGCTCGACCATTCCTGTGTTGTTGTGAACCCCAGCGTCTCTACCTGCCAGCGGCTCCCTTGTTTCAAGTCCCTTCCCAACTAGCTGCACAGGCCACGGAAGAGAAGCGATCTACTCCCCACAAAAGGTTGCATTTTTTAAAGACATCTTACAGGCTTCACTTACACAAAGAAACAACAGTTCTCAGAGGTCTGGGACATTAATTTTTCACAGGCAAAAATACTCAGCTTTAATGCACATGGCCACAGGTTAAATGCAGTGTTCAGCTTGTATACATTGGCCAGAGCAATGTTATTCAAGACTTCCTCCTAGTTCCCGGTTGCAAAGGACTATTCTCCCCACTGTGTTCTATGTTTCCCTTTGCATTTCAAAGCTCTAGAATCAAATACAGTTAAGGTTTCATGTTAAAGTTGGAGGGCATGTTTGGGACTCATATACATCTGTGCCCTTAGTGAATAGCACTGCCATTTTTCTCTAACAGCTCAAAGTGTTTCCTTTCCTTCCTTCCTTCCTTCCTTCCTTCCTTCCTTCCTTCCTTCCTTCCTTTCTTTCTTTCTTTCTTTCTTTCTTTCTTTCTTTCTTTCTTTTTCTTTTCCCAGAAATTTATTTTCAAAAATAAAGAAAAGAAAGAGAAAAAATTGGAAAGGGAGGAACTGATGAGAGAGTGGAAGCAAGAGGAGGCCGAGGGAGAAGGGAGAGAGGAAAGCCTGGGCACTTCCATGTGAGTGAGTCCATTCCACATGGCCACCTCATCCCTCTGGTTAACAATTAGTCTTAAGATGGCCAAGTAGCTCTGAGTTACAATGGTGGAACTGGCCTCTGGTGTTTAGAAAAGGGAGCAGACACGGCTCTGAAGTCTGCGGTTATTGGACAGCTCTGTGTAAAGGCACAACTGGTAACTAGCCTTTCCCCAGTCCAGAGGTGAGATGTCTTAGAGATGAGGTGGCAGACCCAACAAGATGGTACTGATGTTTGTGAACAGGCAACAGAAGGACCGCGTGAGACAGAATAGAATAAGACACCAGATGTTCTGCCCAGGAAATGGAGCAGGGATGCCATTAGTGAGCCTACCCCATTAAAGACATATTTCCGTACACCTATAGCATATCTGTCTACATGACTGCAAATGTAGGATACCGCTTAAGCCTTTTCTCCCTATCTACAGCTACAGGAAGTCCAGCAGCCAAGCACGGTGCTTTTATTAGGCTGAGTCCATCCAGATGATTTTAATAAAGTTTTAAGAGGACATTAGTTTCCTGCTATTTCAATGAAAACCACTTGCAAGAGGAATGTAGAGCAGGAGATCTCTGTCTTATCAAAACATGCCCTTTTTATGCAAATATACCCCCTCTTTACAATAGCCAGCAGTACACAAATACCATCATCGGCTCCACGTGACACAGAGCGGGGTACATCATCATTGTGAATGTGTAAGAGTGGAGAGATGAGGCGCGAGGAAGTGGCTCTGCCTGTGTGTGCGGCTTTCGGGGGTCTCTCAAAGTAGAGCTATGGGAGGTCTGGAGAAGAAGAAGTATGAACGAGGCTCTGCCACCAACTATATCACCCGAAATAAAGCCCGGAAGAAGCTGCAGCTGAGCCTGCCTGATTTCAGGCGGCTGTGTATCCTGAAAGGAATTTATCCCCATGAGCCCAAGCATAAGAAGAAAGTAAACAAGGGCTTCACAGCAGCCCGAACATTTTACCTCATCAAAGATATTAAATTCCTCCTCCATGAGCCCATCGTCAACAAGTTCTGAGAGTACAAGGTGTTTGTTCGGAAGCTGCGCAAAGCCTATGGAAAGAGCGAGTGGAATGCTGTGGAGCGCCTGAAAGACAACAAACCCAACTACAAACTTGACCACATCGTCAAGGAGCGGTACCCCACTTTTATCGATGCTCTGAGGGACCTTGATGATGCCCTGACAATGTGCTTCCTCTTCTCCACCTTCCCACGGACAGGGAAGTGCCATGTGCAGACCATTCAACTGTGTCGCCGACTCACTGTGAAGTTCCTGCACTATGTCATTGCTGCTCGAGCCCTGCGCAAGGTCTTTCTGTCCATCAAAGGCATTTACTATCAGGCTGAGGTGCTGGGCCAACCCATTGTATGGATTGCACCCTATACTTTCTCCCATGATCATCCTACGGATGTGGACTACAGGGTCATGGCCACCTTCACTGAGTTCTACACCACTCTCCTGGGCTTTGTCAACTTCTGCCTCTAACAGTCACTCAACCTTCACTACCTACCCAAGCTTGAAGTTCAGGCCCAGGCAGCTACAAAGGTCAGCGAGGACACATATGCTCTGGACTCTGAGAGCTCTATGGAGAAACTAGCAGCTCTCAGTGCCAGCCTGTCCAGAGTGGTGGTGCCTACTAGAGAGGAGGCTGAGGCCGATGAGTTTCCTATTGATGGGGAGATGACAGCCCAGGAGGAAGGTCGCAGGAAAGAGCTGGAGGCACGGGAAAAGCACAAGAAACTCTTCGAAGGCCTATAGTTCTTCCTGAATCGAGTGGTGCCCCGTGAAGCATTGGCCTTCATCATCAGGAGTTTTGGTGGGGATGTATCCTGGGACAAGTCTTTGTGCACTGGAGCCACCTATGACATCACAGACTCCTGCATCACCCACCAGATTGTTGATCGGCCTGGGCAGCAAACCCCCATCATTGGCAGGTACTATGTACAGCCCCAGTGGGTGTTTGACTGTGTGAATGCCCGGCTCCTCCTCCCTGTGGCAGAGTACTTCCCTGGGGGTGCAGCTGCCACCACACCTTTCACCCTTCGTGAAAAGGAAGGAGATTACATTCCCCCTGAGAAGCTGAAGCTGCTGGCTCTGCAGCGGGGAGAGGACCCAGGAGACTTGAAAGAGGAAGAAGAGGATGAGGATGAGGACGATGAAGATGATGACAATGAAGGTGATGGTGATGCGGGGGGAAAATGAGGAGGAAGAAGATGTGGAAGCTGATACAGAGAAGGAGGAGGAGGCACACCTGTCAGCCTTGGAGCAGCAGCGTCTGGAAGGGAAGAAGCCCCAGGTGGTGGCCGGCACTGTGAAACTGGAAGACAAGCAGCGACTGGCCCAGGAGGAGGAAAGTGAGGCCAAGCGCCTGGCCATGATGATGATGAAAAAGCAGGAGAAGTACCTCTACCAAAAGATCATGTTTGGCAAATGGCGCAAAATCCGAGAGGCCAACAAGCTGGAGGAGAAAAGAAAAGCCCATGATGATGCTGTGAGGTCTGAGAAAAAGGCCAAGAGAACAAGGCCTGTGTGAGCTCCAGCCGTTCCTCTCTGGGAGCTGGACATCGTCACTGGGAGCTGGACATGGCAGCAGCTAGTGGGATGCACACGCACCTGAGCACCAGCCTAGCACCCTCATACTCTGGTTGTGTGTGGCCAGTCCTAGCCTCCATGAAGTTCGTGCCAGTGTCTGGACAAAGCCCAGTTCTTCCTCCAGGAGTCTGACTGATATCCTCATTCTGTTTGGCTTTCCACAGCCTCCTACACAGCTGTGCCCAGAATTCTCAGGGTGCTGTTGTGGAATAAGGGTGGGGAGCTCTTGTTATTAAATGGCTGAACTTTTGCAGCTAATTAGAAAAAAAAAAAGAGTGGGGAGATGGCTCCATGGGTAAGAGCATGTGCCTTGCAAGCATGAGGTTGTGATGCTTGTACTCACAAAAAGCCAGTACTCACAAAAAGCCAGGCGTGGCCCTATGTGCCTGAAATAATGATGCTGGGGGTAGCGGGACAGAGATGATATTTCTGAAGCTCACTGGCTGCCAAACTAGCCAAAACATGAACTCTCAAGGAAACAAAGCAGAGTAGAGGAACATGCTCACTGTTGTCCTTCTGGCCTCTGTATACACACAATCACACATGCTTGTGAATATAATACACACACACAACACACACACACACACAAGAGAAGAAAGAGTGAAGAAATGATGAGTAGAGTGGATGTCATGGTATTTTGTCCAGTTTCTTCTTCAAGGATTAAGGTTTCTCCCAGCCCCCATTCTGAAAGTTCAGGGTCTTGGTTACAAGAGTCACTCTGTAGGTCTTTTCCTCAGCCAGAGTGTCTTGTCCTAGCCGTGTCTCTTTGGTGGTTGGTTGGTCAGCATGTATATGTGAGTAGAAGGGTGAGAAGAGGCACCCAAGAACCTGGCTCCCTAATGCCAACTCCAAAACCTCCATTGTAGAGATGTGGTCCTTCCTGTGGCTGTGTCATAGTTTAACATCACTTTCTGCCTGTTTCTACTTCCTGTAACCTCTTCAAGAGAATACAGAACTAGGTCCTATGTACATCTCCACCTCAGAGCCACTTTCCCAAAAAACCCAATCTAAGATGCCAAGCATATTTCTTCCTAATCTATCTCATAATGATTTTAATTAACTTTTTATTATGGAGATGCATAAAACTTATAAAAGCCAAGAAAGGACCACATTAGTCTTATTGTCATTTTGGCATTTTAATTTTCATCTGTTTTCTAAAGTATATTCTTTTCATTCAGTTTCACCCACAGATACTACAGTTTATCTAACAACGATCTGGGGGTAAAGTTCTTGCCATGAAAGCATGAGGACTGGAGGCTGGATTCCAACCATCCAAGTAAATGCTGTGTGGGCATGGCAGCCCCCAGTGCTCAGAGATCAGAGGCAGGGCATTTGTGGAGCAAGCTCAATAGCTAGAATAGCTGAATTGGTGATCTTTGGGTTTGAGTGAGAGACCCTGCATCAATATATAAGATGCAAAGTGACCAAGGAGGACACCCATTTTAACCTCTGATTTCCCATACACTTGCATACACACATGCGCTTAGCCACATGTGGACACATATATAAACGTGCTTACCAGAAAAGCAATAACCTACTAATATGAGGACATAAAATTCACCCTAGTTTCATTTTCTTGAAAGCCTAACGTACATATAATCATTCATCATTCGTCTTTCAGGTATGATTATTTCTTATGGCACACATTGATTTTAGAATTTTCATTTGCACTATAAGAATCACATTGAAGTAACCATTACTTTCCACCAAGAATCACATTGAAGTAACCATTACTTTCCACCAAGATACTTACTGGGCTTGTGCTATGAGATTTTACCCAAATTCCTTTTTTGGGACTAAGGTTCCTGTTATCCCTGCAGCAAAATATTGGGGTCTTGCTGAACTTCTTGCCTCCTCTCTTCTTGTGTCCTTCTGTGTTGTGAGCTGAGTTCCCTAGGGTCCTCTCTGTAGCTGGCAGTCTCTACTGTGCTGCTGGGATGCAGCTCAGCATGAGGCCTAGGGTGTGGTCCTCAGCGCTGCATACCCTTGGTGTGGGGTAGTTGCACATGCTCATAGCACAGCCCTTGGCAGGTGTTGGCAGAAGGATCAGAAGGTCAAAGGTATCATCATTCATAGAAAGTCTGGGGCTAGCCTGGATTACACGAGACCCTGTCACAGAGAGAAGCAAAATACATGGCAAAAAAAAATGTTCAGAGTCTCTAGAAGTAGGAATGCTACTTCTCAAGACTTGAATTAGAGAACACCAACTGGCTTCTTTATAAAATAAAAATAAAAACTTTATGCCTTCCTTTGATGTGTATAGTGTACATTTTGGGAACAGGGATCTGGCAGGCGGTGTTGGTTATATAAGACCTAGCAGGAAAAGTCAACAAGTGCTTAGGACCCAGACAGCTCTGTGCACATGTGTGCACAGAAGCGGATGGCAGACACAGACTTTTCATTGAGGGCTAAAGATAGAGAAGCTGAGTGGTAACCATGTCTCGACAAGCTCTGTAGCCCATATGAAGGCCTTTCTCCAAAGGAGAACAAGGAGCCATCGGAAGGCATGTGTGTGTTCATGTGTATGTAGGCACTTGCTTGTACTTGCAAGTATCATGCATATGGATCAGGAGGACAGAAATAGATGTTGGGTGTTTTTGTCTATTGCTCACCACTTTGAGTTAGAGTTCACTGAGTTGGCCCAGGAATCTGCCTGTCTCTGCCCTGTGCAGAAACTACAGACATGTAGCTCAGTATCCAGTGTTGTCCATGGGTACTGGAAATCCAAGCCCAGATCTCCATGATTCTGCAGCAAATGCACTATTAATCAAATCCTCCTGGTCCCCACTAAAGAGTGTGAAGTAGGTGAAAAATCAGATCCATTTTGCACAGTGAAAACATCATTCCAGAGGAAGGGTAGAGGGATGACTTGGCTTCAGCGCAAAAATTAGGGCTATGTGAGACTATGGCTTAAGCCGGTGAGTGCTGCTCATACTAAAAGTTGTTGTAAAGATCCTGATTTTCTTGAACTTCTCTGACTGGGCTATTGAGTCAAAGCAAGGGCTGATAACCAGCCTGTGAGCAGAAAGGAAGCCGAGAACAGAAGAGAAAATAAAACTTTCCTACACTCTAAACATAGAAGGCTGAAGATTCACAAAGGATTGGTAGGTGCTTAAGAGTCCGTGAAGCTGTGTGTACTGGGTGCTGAGGTCAAAACAGTTTGCTCAGTATGACTCCAAACCTGAGGAAGCCTTGACGATGTCTGCTGCATGTTACCATGGGAACCAGGTAGTAGATGTCACCAAGGTAGTACACATATCCCTTTCTTCCTACTGAAATTATGAGACCCAGGAGAGCAGACCCCATTGCTCAGATGAAAAAGCCGACTAGCAGGTTCCCATTAAGAGAAGCAGTTGCCACTGAAGAGCCAGAGATAGAGTGAGTGCTTCAGAGTGATGGTAGGCTCAGCATATTTCCCATAGGTCCGTGGCTTTCTGGGGGCCTTCTCTGTGTGGTGTTAGGTATTTGTGGTCTCCTCAGCTTCCCATGGTTGAAGTCACATTTTATGCTTAGCATTTACCATGGGAGGGCTGGGCCGAGCCATCTGTGTGGGGAACTTCAAAGGTGTGTTTTGCTTTACATTCTGTTACAATGAAGTCAATGCAAATTGTTTTGTGTGTGTGTGTGTTTTAAAACTATTTTGCTTGGTCTCGGAGGGGTAACAGGGAGAGTGAGCTAGTGCTAGCCATGGCTTGTAATGTGATGTTAGTCTGGCATATGAAAAAACAAATCCCACAGATGTTAGTGTTGATTCACTGTTGTGTTGTGGGAATCTACACTTTGTTATTTTTCAAATTCTATTTGGATACAGATTTCTCATAGTCGGGAAAACACTCCGTTTCCATTTAGACATAATTTAGCGCTGGCAAGGCCTCCTTTTCTTTCCTTTTTTGTTTTAACTTTTATTCAGGAGCAGCACAAACAGTTGAACTCGAGGCTGACCTGGCCTTTATTTAATATTCTGTCAGAGATGGACGGAAAGGCATCATTCCCTCATGGAGAAGGCTCTCAGCCAGAGTTCACATTGATCAAGAGTTCAGAGTGTACACAGAGCCTTAGCACAAATGGGAAAGAGCAGGGCTCAAGGGTCGCAGGACTGAGCCTGCACATGAACTTTACGGAGCTCTTACCATAAGGCAGTACCACCCCTCCCCTGCTTGGCAAGAACTTAGCCAAGATGGCGGCTGCATGGGAAGCACTGACCCCACCAGTCAGATCCAACAACATCTATCTTGTTACTTGCAGGAAAACTTTAACATAGGATGACATAGAATTAGATATTTTGTCAATTGAGTTCATTATTCCTCCCAAACTGGTCATTATTAGGATTGACATGACTAAATAAAAGGGAGAAAATAGCCCCTTACTTAATATATGTAGAAAACTTCCCTTAGAGTTTTAATTACTGTAAATGTATAAATTATATTGAGCTCCCCTGCAAAGCAGACTGTAGTTGGAATCTACAGTGCCACTGACATTTGGAGCCAGACAATTTCTTGTTCTGCAAGGGTTTAATTATGATTGCAGATGTTTAGCAGTTCCCTTGGCTTCTCCCTGCCAGATGCTGTCAACCAACCCAAGTTGTGGTAACCAAAATGATGCCTAGAGCTTCGAATGTAGCTCAGTTGGCTGTCGGAATATTTCATATGGTGTAAAGCCTTGGGCTCGATTATAAATACTGGATAAACTGGACGTGGTGACTCATGCCTGTGATTCCAGAACTTGGGAGGCAGAGGCAGTCAGATCTCTGAGTTCAAGGGCAGCCTGGGACAGAAGGCTGCACAGAGAAACAACACTCAAAACAACAACAACAGAGTGCTCAAAGTAAACCTGGGCAATGCTTTGGAACCTTGCTTCTAGCTCAGTTTATAGCACGCTTGCCCATAGGGCTTTGGGTTTTTAGTATGTATAAAGCCAGGTTCCATCTCCCATACCACATAAATCAAGCATGGCATATATACCTATAATCTCAGGAAGTAGAGACAGGAAGATCACCAATTCAAGGCCATCCTGGCCTACATGAGATCCTTTCTCAAAAAAAAAAAAATCAAGAAAAAGAAGCTAGAGAGATGGCTCAGGGATTTAAAAACACTGGCCACTCTTGCAGAAGATCCAGGTTAGGGCCCCAGCAACCAAGTCAGGAGGCTTACAACCACCTGTAACTCCAATTCCAAGGGATCTAACACCTTTTTGACCTCTACAGATGCCTACATGAACACACTTAGGCACACCAATATGCATAAAATAAATAAATAAATCTTTAAAAAAATAACAGCAGTAACAAATAAGTGATATCTAGTTCTTGTCAAATATCTTCTGGTGAGCGTGGTAAAGCAGTCCCCAGTTGAAAAACACTAATTTAGAAAAATCCAAGTGTTTTAAAGGGGTAGTTCCTTTATTAAAGGAGGAAGTAGATGTTAGTCATTCTTATTATAGACATAACAGATCCTTGTATTGATAAAATATGGAAACATGCTATTCAGGTAATAATGTATCACCTTAGAGTTAGTGTTGGCATTTTGTTTTAATAAATAAAAGTGGGATTCTGACATCAAATCTATAAAAATTAAGTTTACATTCTTCTGGAACTCTCCTCTAAGAGATGCACTGATAGAAAATGTAGTTCAAGGCCACGGACATATGCTCACGTCCCTCTGTTAGTTTCTCTACTTGCAGCAGTTGCTAGTACATCTCCAAACATGATCCCAGCAGCTGACCCCTACTGTCTTCCCAGCCTCCTCTCCTTGACTGAACCTTAGTTCACAGACTTGGTTTTCTTTTCACATGTAGCTCTCTGGTTTTTCTAGTTTGTATCCAGCTAACTCTTCCCATTGGACAAGCTTGCCCGTCACCTAGCCCACACAGCAACAGGCACAGAGCCCAAGTAAATAGGAACTCTTCTTTGGAATGTTTAGAGACGAGGGGAAGTGATAAACCCTTAGGGGAGACTGGGGGTTTTGTCTTTTTTTTCCCAGTCTCTTGATATATATATATGTGTATGTGTATGGGCACATATACTTTTTTCCCTCTACTTCTTTTTTAAATTAAGGATCAGGGGCTTATAAAGTCTACAGTTAACAAAGAGGTGGGTATGTCAGGTTCTTAGGATACATGGAACTACACAAAGAGATTCAGGATGAAAAGGCAGTTTGTATTCCCCAGGGGTAGAAGAAACAAGATAGCCTGACGTTGGCTTTCACATCCTTTTCTCCTATGGAAGCATGAGGTGACTACTAGCTACTTCATCTTAGTGACATCATCGTCACTGTTGTGCCACAGCGTCTGCCTTCTCCTAACAGCTAAGCCCAAGGGCGGTGCTTTGACCGACCGGGAAAACTGAGTCTCATGGTAGTTGTGAACGGTGTCAATGTCATACCATGTTACCTTTGCACTTGTGATTGCAAGGAAATTTCCCCTGTTCCAGAATGTGTAGCCCCGCCTCCTCCCCTGCCACCTGGGGTGGCTGATAAGGGAAAATCTGGTTGCTATATTTCCTCTCATCTTTCAACAATGAGTATGGAGAGCTGGAGGACCAATGGCCAGATGGAGCGCAGGAAACACTTCGCCTGGGATTTTCCTTTACAATAACCTGTCTAAATAGTCTCCTGTATCCACATCAGCCATGCCTGTCTCAGGCTATGAGTGTCTTAAGGTCTTGCTATTCAATGTGTACTCTAATTACCTAACAGCTTGTATCGTGTGTGGAATCGTGGGCCACACCCAGATCTACTGTGTGGTTCCCAGATGACTGAAGCACAATGGCCCTAAGACGAAGGAAGGTGGTCCTAACCCAAGAATTCCATATTCCAGTAGTTCTTTCTATTTTTTTTTTAATTTTTTTACGGTTATTTATTTTTAATTTATGAGTATGAGCATTTGCCTTCACATATGTCTATGTACTACACATATGCTTGGTGCCCAGAGACGTCAGAAAAGATCACTGGGTCCCCTGCATCTGGAGTTACAGAAGGTTGGGAGTCACAGTGTGGGAGCTAGGAACCGAACCTGGGTCCACTGCAAGAACAATTGCTCTTCATCACCAAGTCACCACGCCACCGCCTCCGGGGTCTTTTAAAGCTAAATATACACCAAAACCCTCACAAGAGCTGGTGAAATACAGATTTCAAGGCCTCCTCTCCCCACTAGGGTTCTGGATTCTATAATTTACTGTCAAGGCGCAATCGTTTACATTTCTAACAAGTTATCTGGTGGCCTGGAGACCCCAGTCTGTTAACCATTGCTGCAGCCAAAGAAATTGAGGAACTAGTCAATCAAATGCATCAGGATGCTTTGCTGATAGATTTTCTCTGTCTTGGTGTTAGTGTTTGGGTATTGAAGCACTTTGATCCATACAAACTATGCTTTAAAAAAATTTATGTTATGGATTAGTGTTCCTCAAAATGGACTCTGGGAGCTAGTAGTCTTTTAACAATAGAGACTGACAATTTTGAATTGAAAAAAGGAGGAGGAGGAAAAGAAGAGGAAGAAGCAGCAGCCGCTAAGTGCAATCAAACGACCTTGTTGATGGGAAGGGATATGCATGCTTTTGGTGTCTGGCATGTCAGTGCAGCTGTTTAGCCCTTTGGCAAATGAATAGCGCATTTCTCCAAGGGATTGATGCAGGTTGAAAATAAATTCTGTGTTGTTGAGATTCACATAACATATACCAGGAAAGGGGACAAAGAGGTATCTACGACGACATTTGAATTACCATTTCATCCCCCTTATTGAAATACAAGCCAAGAATCAAACACTGATTAAACAGAGAGCGTTGACATTTTACTCTGGGATGCTGGAGTCCAGCCTAGACAAAGAGCCTGTTAAATGTGAGAGACAAAGAGTCCTATTGTGAGGCAGCACATTCATCTGGGAGAAATATTAAGTGGAGTTTCAAAGGACGGAGTTCTCCAGCAGTTTTACCTACAGCACTCACTGAGAGGTGGTGGGTGAAACCACACTCAAAACACGTGAATGGGAGGTGAGAGTCATTCCTTAAAAACTGGTTGGGATTCACATTAGAAGCCCAACTTTTACCTCCAGTGAAGGGAATTCATACCAGAAAATGAAAACCAAAATGGCTGATGAAATTTGAACCAGTAAGTAATATACGCTAAGCAAGTTAAATATAAAGTACTTATTTTATCATATTTTTCATGGTCAGGGGATATAGGAAAGGGCAGGATGGATGGATTCTTTACCATCAAAGATCATTATAATAACAAGCCTGAAAAGAATGAAAGAGCAAACCCAGTAACTCAGTGTTACACCTGAATAACTAGTCAAACGAGATGCAGAACCAGTGGGGTGGATGGCTTTAGAAATAACGCCTTGAGTTACTGTGAGTGATTTCCTTGAGCTAACAAAGAAGAGCAGAGAGAGAGAGAAAAAAAATAGCCATGTGAATGTTGGAATGAAGAGACTTCTAGAAATCCAAAACAGTATGCAAAAAAGATCACAACCAAGTGGGAGAAAAATGAAAACAAAAGCTGAGTGTTGACAGAACTGGAAGAAGACACATTTACTACACAGATGAAGTGTGCAAGAGTCCATGATGAGTCATGTGGGAACGTGTTAATGTGTGCGCACATCTGGTGGGAACAGGAGCCGCAGTGCCCTAGGACACGTTAGACTCAGTCTCCTGGTTTTGGACCATCCCATTGTCTGTGATCCATTTTCTTATCCCCTGACCAGGGCACAGCACTTCCTGCTGTGCTTACACAAACAGGCTAAGCACTTGACTGCGTCTAGGATTACAAGCAGAAGCATCCTATGGCATGCTGATGACCCTAGTGCTTCCCCAGGGTTGCCTTTATCTGTCTGCCTTGCCTGTGGTTAGGAGCTCTGCCTGATGTTCCTGCTAAGTTCAGTTCCACACAAACATCTTCAACAATGTGCCCTTGCTCAGTCTCATCTGCTCCTTGAGTAGGTTACTCAGCTCTCTCCACAGCACTACAGCAGGAGAACAAAAGAGCCAGGGAGTAGTATTAGGGATCACAGAGTCTACGATGGCCTGACTTCTCCTTGTGGTGAACTATATGATAATTTCATATCCGTGAATATTTGGGGTAGTTTTTAAATATAAAGAGATTACTAGATAAGTTACTTATTAAAGTAAAGTGATTTGTTTGCCTGGAGTTAAAAAAGGAGGATTGCCCATAGGATAGAGACGTCTAAAGATGACTTGGGGTATTTTAGAAAGTGCGTATGGTAAGTTTCTTTTCACATCATTTTCCACTATAAAATAAGCATATAAATCAGACAGAGGGACCCCAAAATGTTGGGGTCAATTGTCAATTTTTTTTCCCTGCAGTGACACAGGAAAACCACTGAGGGTTAGCCAGGGAATTCGGGGAATGTAGGACAGTGTAGCCAGGAGAAGGAACAGGCTGGCCTTCCTCTGGTGACTTCCAGCTCCACAGCTCAGGACATGCACCTTCTAAAGATGTCCACATTCCTGGACCAGAAACTCCCTCTGTCACAGTGACAGTTTAATCCTAGACAGGGAGGCGGGGGCTCACAAATGCTCTCCCTTGTACTGTGTGGCTTTTTAGGAGCATGGCGTTCATCAAGGCAGGCTGACCTCCTTGCAAGCAAAGGGAGGCACAAACCTGCTTTTCTTTACTCTTTTTGAAGACAGCCTGATTGTGTAATCATACCCACACAAGTCTGGCTTGTGTTGTTAGAGGAATTATCTCCTCATTAAAAATAAATCTTAATCAGCCTCATTTGAAGGCTGCTTTTGTCTGTAACTTCATCAAGAGGGTGATGAATGTGAGCCAGGTTTTTAAGCTGAGGGACAGTAGAAAAAGTCAGAAATGTCCAACAGTACAGATTATAGCCACCTTAGGGACTTGGATAAGTGTGGGGCAATCAAGTACAAATAGGATGGGCTTGAATGTTTGAGTGTTGCCTAACCCTGCCCGCGGGGCAACAGAAAAACCCAAGTCTCTCTGAGAGGGTTCATTTTCAGAGAAGGCTGTTCCTTGTGGGCCTCAGCTTCTTCATCTGTAAAATGAGATGTAAAATTATGTAAATGAGACAAATGTCTGTTGTAGGAGGCCGCTTGTTTGTTTCCTGGCTGCCCAGACTCCTGAAATAACCACACAGAAACTGTATTGATTAAATCACTGTTTGACCCATTAGCTCTAACTTATTATTGGCTGATTCTTACATCTTAATTTAACCCATTTCTAGTAATCGGTGTATCGCCACTTGGTTGTGGCTTATTGGGTAAATTCCCATCCAGCTCCAGCGGGGCTACATGGCTTCTCACTGACTCTGCCTCCTTTCTCCCAGCATTCAGTTTAGTTTTCCCTGCCTAGCTCTGTTCTACCCTATCAGGCCAAGCCAGTTTCTTTATTCATTAACCAATAAAAGCAACACATAGACAGAAGGTCTAATTGTCATAGTGCAGTGTTGGTTATAGGTGTTAAGTGAGCCAATTCATATAAATCACTCTTAACAGCATTTAGGTGTCTGGTCTAGTGTAGGGTTAATGAGAGCACTTACTATAAGGTAGAGCTATTATTATTTTTGAATTTTTTTTGGCTTTTCTACTGTGTTGAGCAAGAAAAACATTCATATGGTCCTAGAATGTGGGAGCTGAAAAAAAACCTTTAGTGTTTTGTTTCTAGTCTGTTTCCATGTGCATCTACATTGTTTAAGACATTGGTTGTATAAGAAAGGGATTCCTTTACCTCTAAGTTTAGGGAAGTGTTAAGTAAAGTCAATCCTTTAATACAGTGCCTAGCTGCATTCATCTCAAAAGTCAGTCTGTCTACCCCACAGGTTCTTAATTTTTAAGCTTGATCCGTGCATCATTTTGAAGGCCTTGGATACTGTAGATGTTGGTGTGTGGGGGTAGAAAGAGGATGCTCTCTTCTGGTTCTAGCCTTCTCCTCCTGCTTCCTGGTCCACAGCCAGACTGTGAACAAGGCTCAGCCATGGGCTAGCACCACCACTGAGTTGAGTCTTGCCTTCCTTAAAGGGGTGGATTGTACTTTGAAGTTTTGTGCCAAAAGAAAACTTTCTCCCCTTAAGCTGTGATGTCTCATATTTGGTCAGAGAGACGCAAACATAAATGCTATAATAAACAGCATATCAAAAATCTACCATTGTTCCTGGCTCACGATAACAGCTCAGAATATGGCAGTGATCCTAGACAGCACACCCTTCCCCGTGACCTGACCACAGAGCCCATCTGTTGGAGCTGAGCTCCTGAGCTCTCAGGAGCATTCCTTCTTGAAAACTGCCTGAGAACTCATTGATGCTCACACAAGAAAGTGAAGCCTCCCCAGACTTAATTAGCAAGGAGAGAGCCCTACCTGTAGTCCTCAGGCTCCCAGTGCCTTCCCAGGAGGCTTTGCATAAAGCACACAGCTTGTCTGGGTTCCTGAAGGAAAAGACCTGGAGTTAAAGGAGGACCAAAGCCTGAAACACAGGTGTGAGGACACAGGCATACAAGCCACGAGTGCACCTGCCTTCTCGGAGTTATCTCATGCACATGGTGCATTTCCAGGCCCTCACTTTCCTTCTCTGAGCTGAGGGGGATGGTCTTGTCTGTGAGATACTTAGACTATAGTAAAAGGAATCAGTAAAGAGCATGCCTTAGTTAGCAACCACACAGTGCTCCAGGCACACAGCAAGGCTTCAGAAGACGCAGCCAGGCCTCAACAACGTTTAAAAGCGAGGCACGTGTCATAGACAGTAAAGGAGATTGGATGACAGCTGCTTGTTTGCTAGGGCCTTCCTCTTGAAGGACTTTTAAAAAATCTATAGCAAAAATAAAAAAAAAAAAACCTGGCTGGAAATTGGGCGATAGACTTTACCAGGTATTTCTAGAAAGTCTCTCAAATGACCAAGAGTATAGGGAAAGGGACTCATTATAAAAAAATCACCAGGGTAATACAAATCAAACTTAGAAGCACACAGGACCTCACTTTTACAAGGGTGGTTGCTCTCAAAAAAACACCAACTATAACAAGCACAGTGAGAAGTGGAGAAAATAGGACCCATCCACTGCTGCTGAGAGTGTAAATAGTACAGTGATAATGGAAAAAAGTGTGGAGGCTCCTCAAAAACAAAACACAGGGCTAGTTCATAATTCAGTAACCCCACATATAGCCAAAGACAACGAAAGCAGCACAGGGAGGCATGCACACTGCATGTTAAGTGTAGCACTGTACATAGAAACCCAGAAATGCATCAAGAGATGCAGCTTGAGAATGCTGCACAGGGAGCAGCACTAATATTTTTTTTCCTTTGTAATATTGAATCAGCCTGAAAGAAACAAACCACATTCATCTGTAACCGTGAAAGACAGCTGTGGTCACAGTGCTGAGGGCACGTGATGGCTGAGCACTCAACCCTAAATGGGACATCTTCATCGTCTCTCCAGGGCGCTGGGAGCATTAAGGAAGCGGGTGGAAAGACTGTGAGAACAGTAGGGTAGAGAGGGATGCCGTGAAATGCTGCCGTCCACCTGCGGTACGGCCACTGCAACCACAAGCAGGAGTGGACACTGCACAAGCCTGGGGCCTCGGCATTGCATCATGTGTAGAGGGGCACCCAAAGGACTCACCCCTCCTGTTACACTGACTGTTACGTGGTGATGGTTGCTGTAGCAGGGAGTGTCATTTGCTCAGACGGTGTGGCCACTGGACAGCTAGTAGGGAAACAGAAAGTGGGAGAGAAAGCAGGACTGATAACAGGGTAATCGGGTACCGAATACAGCCGTGCGCATTGCTTGCATGTGAAACTCTCAAAATGGCCTTTAAAAGAAGGCTGCTAGTTTTTGCTGCCAGCATGGCAAATTGTGGTTTGGGTTTAGGGCTTTTGGGTTTTACTCTAGAAAGTCGTGAGGCAAGTCATCTTTGGAGGGATGCCTAAACAGTGCCCGCCCATCAGGGAGGGAGCCATGGCGGAGCCAGAGCCAAGGCCCGGCACTAGGAAGAACTGAGATAGTTTGGGAAATGCTTGCAGGAAAGAGAACAGCGGATGCTGCTTGTAGGATCCGGGCTGTCGGTGGAGTTCATGTGCATATAACGGCATCTTTTCGCTTTTCTGGCTGCGTATTGTGCATCACAGAAACAGCCCTGGTCCAAGGAGTTTTAAGACAAAATAAAATCAACCTCACTTTAAATGATTTCTGAAAGAGTGTTCCTCAGAAGCTTGCTCTCAGAGAAAAGCCTGGAATCAGGCTTGAAGACGTCACTGGGCCCCAGATTCGCTGCACTGTGGATTCTGAGGTAAGGGCCAGCTGTCTGTTTCAAAAAGACCATCAGGCAATTCTACGACTATTACAATTTCAGAAGCATTGACATGGTCTTCAGGATAGCATCTCGTCCCCCAGATTATGAGAACAAGAATGAGGCTCACACTCTGTCCCTGGAATGGGGACAGAATACAGTGTGCCTTGTCTCTAAACTCAAGCTTGCTCAAGGGGTTCCTCTCCCAGTCTCTGTAAGCTCAGGTTCAGCGGCAGCCAATTACAGAAGGCTGCCCCATAGGCTGTGAGGACAACAGCTGGAGGTTCCCCTGGGCAGAGTTTTTCTTTCTGACCCAAAATCCAGATCTATGAAGAAAGAGAACACAAAGGTAGGTCAGGGAGCCCAAAGCCAGATCTCAACACATAAGCCAATGACCGCCATCCTCAGCCACAAGCCTGGAGCTTGTCCACTTGACAGCCTCTAAGGTCAGCCAGGAGACAAGCTTCTAGGCACCTCAGTGAGGAATGTTTTTAGATTGGGGAAATGGAGATTGGAAGACTCACCCTAAATGTTGGTGACATCAGCACATGATCTGGGGTACTGGACTGAGTAAAAAGGAGGTAGTGAACTCAGCACCAGGGTTCGCCTCCATGCTTCCGGCTGTGTATGCAGTGTGACCCAGTGCCTCGCTGTGGATGCAGTGTGACCCAGTGTCTCGTTGTGGATGCAGTGTGACCACTGTGGATGCAGTGTGACCCAGTGCCTCCCTGTGGATGCAGTGTGACCCTGTGCCTCACTGTGGATACAGTGTGACAGCTGTGGATGCAGTGTGACCCAGTGACTCGAGTGCCACCTTTCAGCCACAGTGGACTGTGACTCCTGGAAGGACTGTGACATAAACCCTTCCTCTCTTAGTTTCTCTTTGTCAGACATTTTGCCATAACAACCAGAAGAAATAACTATGTAAACCAATGCCCCAGCCTCCTCTTAGCAAGGTAGTTATTAGTGTATTAAGCAGTCAGCCATCACCCAAACCCAGCCTTTCTCTTCTGGTATCTTTCCAATTCTATTCATAGGGCTAAAACTCAAATTATTTCTTCCTCATCTCCACTGATCGATCAATAAGTCATTCATGTGTCTTGGCTTTTGCTTTCTTGGTATTAGGAAACACCTCTCACAAATCTGTCCTGATTCCTGTAGCATGGAACTGAATCCCTAAGTGAGAAACTTGTCCCCAAGAGGCACGAAGTAGGCTTGAGATGGAGGCTTTGTGCATAACTGGGTGTTTCCTGTCTGCCAATTGCTGTAGGCTCCATTGTCTGCTTGGTTAAGTCTCCTACTATATGAGCATATGCAACCGTAGCTTTAAACTGTAAGTGCTAACACAGGCAACTTAAAGGAATTACAATATGTTCTCTAATCCCCACTGCTGTAGTTAGTGCCACACTTTAGGTGACTTAGTTACGTATTTACTATGTACTTGTTTGATTGTGAGGGTTTTAAAGCATACCCATGCTCAGGATTCAAGATGGCCGTATCAACTGTTCATGTTCTCGGCTATCAGTATGGTCCACAAATTTAAACCTTTGTTTCAGAATCAGAAATCCCAAGGAGCTGGAGAGATGGCTCAGCAGTTAAGACCATGTGCTGCTCTTTCCAAGAAACAGTATTCAGTTCCCAGCACCATAACAGCAGCTTACAACATCCAGTTCCAGATGCAATCTGATGCCCTCTCCTGACCTCCACAGGCTCTTGCACATCCATGGTGCACATGGAAAACACTCAGGCACACACACACACACACACACACACACACACACACTAGATTAATCTTTTTTATACCACTAAGATATGTTTCCAAGTATGTATATATCTTTATTTACTTCTCCAACAAATATTTCCAGGAAAAAATAGGGAATGAGGAATTTTATCAAATCAGATATTATGTCATGTTAACGTCGCCGGAATAATGTGCTATGCCACTTGGATGTGGAATCCATTTTTCACTCGCCTTTACTATTTAAAATGGTTAAGTTCAAGTTTTCCATCACATTGGGTCTTAATTTTAAGGAAGAACAGCTAGGCATCCACTTGTGAATCTGGTTCATTTTCTTCTAATATCAAAGAAAGATGTCATTAGAAACATGACCTGATTATATATTCACATGTATTTCTTTATTAAATTCACATGAATTCTTTTCTCCACTTTATGAGTTAATGCACACTTATTAAAAATCCAAAAGAGAAATGAAGAGAAAAGTTGGCTATGCTTGGCAAGCCCTTGGACCTAACTGTTCAAAGATCAGTTAGATTGGTTTCTGCAACCAGAAGCTGCAGTTGGATATTTTTGCCCCCAATTGCTGGCACAGGAGTTGCTCTCCAAGGGTTTTGGGATGAGTTTAGTTGAACCCTTAAATGAGAAACTCTAGATAACATTCAGAAAATAGCATTGTCTTGCAGTTTCTTCTCGTAATGCCCAAGCTTGTTCTTTTCAATTTAATAGAGTTAAATGCAAGAGGACAGCATTGTTAATTGAGCAGGAGTTTTAAACATTTGTGTTTTACGTGTGTGGATTTATTGTGTATGTAATTGTGTATGCATGCTTTCTTGTGTTGACATGGAAGAGACCAGAGTTTGATGTCAGGTGTCTTTTTGGTTTGCTTCCATGTTGTATTGAGGCAGGATCTCTTTCTTGAGCACCTAGAGCCCTCTAATTTGGCTGATCTAGCTAGGCATCTCCCTCTGCAGATCTCGTGTCTCTGCATTCTGGGTGTTGTGGTTAGAGCCTGGCACTTGTGTGGGTATGTAGAGCTGAACTCTGCTCCATGCTTATTTGGCAAATGCTTTGGTTCTTAAGCCATCTCCGTATACCATCTTATCCCCACTGTTTTTGAGACGGGGTCTCATGTAGCTTAGGCTGGGCTTGAGCTCCTGATCCTCCTGCCATCATCTCCTACGTGCTAGGATAGTGGGCATGGTCCGCCATACCTGACTAAATGTGTGTGTTTCAGTGTTCTTCTTCTTATCACGATATACTGTGAAACTTACAAAAACCGTAAAACTTTTGGGGTGTAAAGAGGAAGTGCGTGGATTGAGAAGGCCTGGGGACTGCGAAGGTAGAGAGTTTTACAGGAATTAGACCCTGATAGCCACTCATTTCAGAAACTGAGGGCAAAGCATTAAAAAGAAAATCAAGCCCCTAAGCTGGCAGGTGAAGGGGACAGGAACAGCTGCATCCGGTATGTTTAGCACACAAAGGGCTGACATACAGCCCGCTCATGGATCTTACTTTTTCCTGCCCTTGAGAGACACTGCTCTCAAGATCACAGTTCTGTTGTACCTGGATGTGACTTCCTGGTCCTTTTGGGTACGGCTCACTAGGGGGCTACTGCCGATCTCTCATGGGTGGCTCACCAGATTAGTTTTCTGTGTGCGTTATTTTTCATTCCTTCACCGTTTATTGAACATAAGAAACGTGCCTGCCATGTTAAAAGCATTCAGGAGCAAAATGTGAAACTTGCACTCTAATAAATAGAATTGGAGCCCTTTTGGGCCCTGTACATTTGCTTGGCATGTAGTAAATGCTCAATTTTTTTTTTAAAAAAATAATTGTTTAAAAATATTTTTGTTGTCATACGACATTGAACTGTTTGGTGAAGAACATTCCGGTGTCAGTTAACACAACTGAGGAGTTCAGGGCAGCTGTGGTTCTCCCTCAAATCATGAGGACATTTGTTCCACCTCAGTTCACTTCCTGCTCAGGGTCTATTAAAAACACTGTCAAGATTCTCTCTCAGCTCAATGTGTTTGTAGTTGGGGGTGGGCTACTGAGGACTCACTGTGTTCCGAGGGTGGGGACTGAGAGGAGAGACCTGCAGAGAGCATCACCTCATTCCAGGAAATTGGGCCCATGCGTGCCTTTCAGATTTGCTGATTAGATCCTTGCTAGAACACGGTGTTAGGGTCCTTTCTCAAAGGAAGCGAATGAAGCTGCACCGCGAGAGGACAAATGGCTGACACCATTGCTGGCTGACGTCCTGTGTGCAGCTGTGAACAGCTGTGTGGGTGCCAGTGTTTAGCTGTGGCCACATCACCGGGAGAGAGATAACAGGCCAGTTCATTCACAACGTCCTAGTCAGAGGGGCTCACAGGTGTGCTCCTAGGGAGATGTTTCCATTTTCCTTCTTTCTAAGGTTTTTGCTGATCCAAGGCCACAGGATTCCATAATTCTTTCATAATTAAAGGTTTTCTCTTTTCGGGAACAGTGCTATATGGATGTATGCACGAGGGTGCTTCTGAACAGACATGAAACAGGAAAAAGCATTCTGCAGCTGCCAAGGAGGGTCAGTCTCTGGGTGACTCTGTGACCAGTCATTCATTTCCTTATGAATAAGCCTCAGTTGATTCCTCTGAAGAGGGCAGGGGACAAAATGTGTCAGAGAAAGTACCTTAACCGCCCATTTTAACACCCTCACATAGTTACTCGAAAAAACAAAAAAGAAAAGACAGAAAGACAGGCAGACAGGAAGGAAGGGAGGGAGGGAAGAAGGGAGGGAGAGAGGGAGGGAGGGAGGAAGGAAAGAAGGAAGGAAGAAGAAAGAAAGAAGGAAGGAAGGAAGAGAAAGAAAGAAAGAACGAACGAACGAACGAACGAAAGAAAGAAAGAAAGAAAGAAAGAAAGAAAGAAAGAAAGAAAGAAAGAAAAAAAGAAAGAAAGAGGTCGTTTGTCTACCCACTTGTACTGCACAGGGTCAGGCCATCAGCAGACCTGACAGGGATCAATACTCCTTAAGGAGACAAAGGAAGTAGCTGAAATGGCATTTGGATGCTGGTTTTAAACAGACTTTGATTTGCCGAATGAAGGGGAAACTGTATGGATGGGATATTCTTCACCCCTTGAAAACTGGATGAGAAGATATAGACGCAGGCCAGCTACATGAGTGGACTTCTCAGAACTTCAGAATAGGGCAGGGGTGGTGGTTAAGTGGGTAAAATACTTGTTGTACAAGCCTGAGGACCTGGATTTGAATCCATAGAACCTACCTAAGAGTCGAGCTTGCAGTGTGATTGATTGCCTGGAAACCCAACACTCCTACTGGAAGATGGAAGGCAGAGCCAGGAGAATCCCAGAAGCTCACTGGCCAAGTAGCTTAGGGTATCAGGTGCCCTGCACAGCATGGTAGCCTCATGGAAGTGGGTTATTGACCTCTTTCCAAGGTCAGTCAATATTCCAGAAAACAAGATGGGGGCTGTTATCTTCTTACTACTTCTTGCTTGGAAGGCAACTAAATGTCAGGGTCACCATACTTTATCATTAATGAGTCACCAGACACTCATCCATATTCTGGAAAAGGGACTTGCCTTCACCTTTCAATGGAACAACACCAAAAAATTTGTAAGCCAGTTTTAAAACTATCATATCTGATTGACATTCTAAAATACTTTCTATATGCTGGACACTGTAGCAAATTCTTAAGGAAAAACACCCAAATCATATTGCAGCAGTACAGTGTACAGTCTGTTGTCACCTCGGTTAACAGACAAGAAATGAAAAGTTAAAGAAAGATGTGCAACTTGTCCAATACCACCAGAAAGTGACCAAGCTGGAAAGCAAAACCAGATTTGTAAGATTTACTAGCTTAAATGAAGCTGTAACACCTTGATATTCTTTGTGCCTTAACCCTGACCCCTGGTCCAGTAGGCATAGTAGAATCGTTCTAAGTGCTAAGTGCTTGCAAAAAGGCTGTCTCAGCAGCTGTATACCCAAAGTTCTAAAATAGGGGCTTTGTTGAACATCGTGGAGCTGGGCACCTCCTGCACTCTCCGGGAATTCATGTCTAAGTGGGCTTTGGACCTGACCTTTGCATGTTTCACATACTGTTTGAATAATTTTCCCTTTAAGAGCCTCATCCTAGGAGGCCCTATTCCTGCGACCTTGAAGCTAAAGACAATTATGAATTGGGAAACTACTTCTAAATCAAACATATCTCAAATCCAGGGAGAAACATTAAGTTGTGAATATTCATTTGTAGAACACGAGAAACTTATCTTTTGGTAGTGGTTCATGGCTTATGTGAGTAAGAAAAAAAGGAACTGGCTGTGTTTCAGGGCAAATCAATGTGGTTTACATTTATTCCTTCATCCAAATAGTGTTCAGTAACCACAGACTGTGTATCAGGTACTGTGTTAGCTTCTGTAGATGATGTCTTGATGAAAGGGTAGAAACTCTTTCCACCTTCAGGCATATTATGGCAATGGTTAGACATCGAGACACTAGGCAGTGGCTCTGCAAACACATAGTAATGATTCCTGAGGGTTATGAAGATAATTACTAAGATAAAACAATAAGGCAGATGAGAGCAAAGAGTGCATGCTGGTTGGAATCAATTTTTCTAGAAAGTTGTCAAGGGATACAAAACCCAGAAAAAAAGATGGGAAGGAAGGACCGTGTATCTTTCTCCTGACTCATTCTTTAAGCCTGGACTCTTTTCTTCTGAGTTTAGACACTGTTTCCCAGTGCGTGCAACTCAAAGATCGTGAGAACATAAATGCAAAGGGAATTTAACTGACCTTTTTCTAATATTAAGTTTGCGAGGCTTTTCATCAGTTGATTTCTTTCTCTGACACATGGACACCTCGAGATGTAAGGACTAACTTTATTCCCTGGCAGCAGAAAGATCTGAGTCCGGCCCCCAGCATCAGCCTCCAAAGGCCATCACTAGAGAGCTTGCCTAGTCCCCTGGGCCCACCCAATCTCCTAAAGGGTCACTTCTCTTTTCTCCCAGAAACGCTTTGAAGCTGCAGAAGTAGAGTTGGTCTCCAGGACACTAAAAAGGCATCAAACGATGTGTTTCCACAAAGGGCACACACATCTTACTCTTTAGATCTCACTGTGGTTATAGCAACAGTACTGCTGTTTAAGGAAACCTGTTTGAGGTGGTGGGAGTTAGGGGCCTTGCTAACACTGATATCTATCCTCATCGATTTATTCCAGTTTTGTTGTTCCTGGATCTAGGAGAAGTGGGGCTTTCATATTTGGGGTCCTGACATGTATGGCAGCTGCAGGAGATGACTCATGGGGACTAAGCAGGATCAAGGACCTTATCATTTTCTCCTCTGTGAGATCTCTAAACATGCAGTTATTATTTAAAACCATTCTTTGGGAAATTGCTTCAGGGATGTGTGTGTGTGCGTATAATAAACATATGCAAACACTTAGCAGTATTCACATGTAGGTTCAGCATCCACAATATCAAAATCTGAAACATTTTGAATGCCAACACAATTAGACAGGTGGAAGATTTAATACCTGACCCCTGGTGGTTCAAAGTATTCAAAGTATTTGTTTCATGCACAAAATTACTAAAATACTGTACAAAGTGACCTCTAGAGAATATGTGTGTGTTTCTTTTTGTGTGTGTGTATAAACACAAATGAATTTGAACTTGAAACTCAGATTCCATACCTACAATATCTCATTATAGTTAAGTAGTTCGAAATCTGAAAAAAGTCCAAAATCAAAACAAAAAACCTTTCTGTCCCTAAGTTTTTATACATACATACATACTGAAACTGCATAGATTTCATGTCTGTATCCTAACAGCAGCTACTAGCCTAATCCACACACACTTCTTGTATTGCGTTCTTCTCGTATCTCTGTGGAAGTGTTACTCTCATGGTGTGCCACAAACAAGGAAGGACTGACTAGTACAGAAGGAAGACCCGAAGTGTCTGGATGAATGACCACTGGCCTACTCATAGCATTTATGAATGACAGGAATTGCCATTCACTTCATCCCAGCCATGTCAGTCAGCACTTCAAGTGATTTGTGGAACATATCCATCATTGCAAGGGTTTTGTTGGACAGTACTGGAGACCCTGGACCTAGTTTGCTCAACAGTGATACCATGGCCTCATTGTATGCACACAGTGACATTCCTGTACTTTAGAAAACTGGTTCTCAACCTGTGGGCTATGATCCTTTAGGGGGTGTTGAATGACCCTTTCACAAGGGTTGCATATCAGATATCTCATATATCAGATATTTGCATTACAGTTTATAAGAATAGCAAAATTGTAGTTAGGATGAAGTAGCAATGAGATAATTTTATGTTTGGGGGGTCACCACACATGAGGAACTGTATTAAAGGGTCAGGAAGGTTGAGAACCACTGCTCTAGAGGATGCTGAAGAGCTAGCAGCCACTGGTCACAGTAGCACTGTTCTCAAGTGGAAGCAACTAGAAACATCTCCAAACAATGCCTGATGACCACTGGGAAAGGAAAAAGAATCTGCCCTAGCTGAGAATGAATGGCCTGGTCTTAGCCTAGGGTTTTGTGATCTGACAGAGGATTGCACAAGTAGATTTGAGCACCTTGAGCTTAAATGTCTTCATGGGGTGGTGAGGGAGGAATAACAAAGCATATTTCCCTGCATTTTGTGACTTAGTACTGTGGGCAGGTAATTTGCCGGAGAGAGAGAACACATCCAAGGTTAGGATCATGATTCACGTCCCTTACTAAAGAATTCTGGCTTAGATGATGTGGCAACAGGAAGCCTTGAGACTTTGAGTTCTGCTGTCCCGTCACCTTATCTATGACTGTAGGCTTCCATGTTTAAGAAACTCAAGGGTTGAGACAATGACAAGTTTGATTAATTGTTTAGACATCAGATCCTGGGGGCTTAGAAATTCTTCAAAGGTTCTATGTGGAAAAAGTCATATGGAAACCCAGCACTAGAGAAACTTCCTAAAAATATACTTACACGCACACACACACACACACACACACACACACACACACTGCAAATCTGGAACTAGCTCGCTGCCACTTGGCCTGCTTCCTGTGTGTGCACAGCAGGGGACACTCGGCTGCTGCCTGAGAGCCTCCTCAGGTTCTTCAGCCGAGTCATGAGGGAGTCATTCTTCATACTTATTAGCTACATAGGTTTTATTCCCTAATATGACCTAATTAACCAAAACTTTCTAGAAAAACATCATTTATTTTTCCAGATTTTATGTTCATCAAAGAAAATTCTGATTGATCATTTTGAAAATGATCAGTGCTGTATGAATCAACCAAACCACCCCAACACCGATAGACCCACGCTAAGAAAGATGTTAAAAATGGACTCGAAGGTAAAGTTTCACTAAATTAGAAGTATTGACGGGAAAGACAATTGGAGAGTAATGAAAACCCTTAATTAAAATATGGGTTGAGAAGAGAAAGTCGTTACCTTTTTGATTCATTGATTAATCAAACTTTAACAGAGGAAAGGATATAATGACACGGGCTTGACAAAAATAGAACCGCATAGAGGAACCGTTCATTGGCTCTGTTCCAGCATTCCGACAAGGCCATTAATTATCCATTTACATGTGGGTCAAGGTGCTACTGTACTTGGGGAGAAGCTGTTACTGTGAACTAACGAACACTCCTTTGCAATCTTTCAATGCCGTATCTTTGGAGCTAAGTCTTTAAAAATATCCCAGAGATAATGAACATCTTAAGCTCTGCCTTTATCCGCTGAGTTGTTGGCATCAGAAGGCATGACGTCTTATTGGATAGTTGCTTTAATTTAGATGTGGTGGGGCCTGGTCCCCAGTGTGTCATTGCTGGAGCAATAGAAACCTGAGTGAAAATCACACCGTGAGGTGGGTTACTGGGGGGCTCCACCCTTGGGAAGGATGAACACTAATCTTGAAGAGTTAGTTCTCAACAACAGAGTTATTACAAAGAGACCATGTGTCTGGCCTTTTCTGCCTCTCTACCATATTATGGTGGCCCAGTGGGCTCTTTAAAAGTTGAACATATGAGGCCATCTGATCTTGAATTGTCAACTCCCAAGATTGTGAACAAAAGCAGTCTCTTTTTGTATAAAATAACCAGCATCATGTATTTGTTGGTGCAGCATAAATGGACAAAGACAGTAGTCAAAAGCTACTAAACGAAGCTCCACTGAGTATGGCTACTTCTATTCAAGCAAATCACATTTGTTTAAACAAATTTTTATCTCTCTTCAAACTCATACTTCACCAAATTCATATGTGAGGAACTAAAATGATTATAATTTGATATATGGTGTTTATTTATTTTTGGCTCAGTAAACCCCTTAGTGCTGTAAATAAACCAAAATAATATCTACCAAACAGAGACTTTAATAAATTGTAAATAGCCTTGTAGGAAGTAAAAGCGGTGGAAATCTAAATGTATCAGATGCATTCCTTATAACAAATTCTCGTACTCATCTTACGTTCAAAGTGCAGACGTCCATCGTATAAACAGATGGACAGTGTTGTATGTTATAGATGGACACTCATTGGGGTGAAGTGAGTAGGGAAGAGTGGCTTCATATTTTCTTATGAATTGATAAAACTTGGTGTAGGACCAAGGGAGGGACAAGGGCTGTCACTCAGCCTGGGCTGGGGAGGAAACATGGAAGTTGCAAAACATCAAATCTTCTCCACACATGCTGGGCTGGCGTTTTACCTCAGTCTAAAGCAAATCTCTGTTTTCTGGGTTTTTCCCACAGGTAATCAGCCCAGGGAAAGTCCCTTTCTGGTTTTGAACATTCAGCAGCAGTTAAAGCTAAGCACAAAGGTACAAACACTTATACCCTGAGGTACTGTGTGAGGGTCTGGTGTTGATGTTTACTGTGGTTTGTTTGTTTGTTTATTTATTTATAAATCAATCTATTTTATGAAAGTGGCCTCCATAGCCTCAAAGGGAGTGGCATTATTTGAAAGGATTAGGGCATGTGACCTTGCTAAAATAGGTGTGGCCTTCTTAGAGGAAGTACCTGTCACTGGGGGTGGGCTTTGAGGTTTCAAATGCTCAAACCAGGCCCATATTCCTCTCTCTCTCTCTCTCTCTCTCTCTCTCTCTCTCTCTCTCTCTCTCTCTCTCTCTCTCTCTCTCTTTCTCTTCCTTTCCCTGCCAATCCAAACAAGAACCCTCTGCTTCAGCACATGTCTGCCTGCACGGTGCCATGCCTCCTGCCATGATAATAATGTACTCAGTCTCTGAACCTGTAAGCCAGCCCTAATTAAATGTTTTCGTTTGGTTATGGCGTCTTTTCACATCTTAACAGCAATAGAAACCCTAAGTCACTTGCAAGTATGTTATAGTTTCTTTTTTGACCTTTTATTTATTTTCATTACTTTTTGAGACTGGTTCTCCTATAACTCAGGCTAGTTTTTAACTTAGTATGTAGCTGAGAACAACTTTCTTACCTGCCTGCCTTCGGAATGATAGGATTCCAGGTATGTGTCACCTACCTAGTTTATTCAGTACTGGGGTCTGAACTCGGGATTTTGTATATGCTAGGCTAGCATCCTTCCAAATGAGCTCCAGCCCCCGCACTCATTTTCTCCTTTTAAAGAATTGGTGAAAATGGATGTTTTAGGCTGATCTCATCCTAAACAGTATGGCATCCATCTCTGATCTACACAACCACATATTCATCATGCGCGTCACGTACAGCTCTTAGAATTGCATAGTCCGGGTTGAGACATTGAGTCTCCTGATGTATATCTGACCTGTACTAGATCAATATGAGCTAAGCTGTTGACTTGTGATTGGTGCCTTTTGGCGAGCTGTAGCATCACATCGTCAGAGGAAAAGAGCCAATCCCTAGGAATCCTGAGGATTGACGAGAGGAGTGAGGGAGGAATCTTGTGGGTTCTCCAAGACCTAGAAACTATAGAGATACTTAGCCCAAATCAAAATTTTACATAAATTCAGTCCTTTATGTGGAACCACATGAAAGTCTGAATTTTGTAGGTTGAAAATGGTTGGCTGGTGGCAACATTATATAATCTACACTAGAGTTTAGCTAGCATCTCAATGGTCTTTAATGCAAATGAAGTATTTTATCTATTTATTACATTTATTAAATGGTTGACATTGATTTTTTTACCTGCATTTTTCCCCCATGCAAGACATAACCAAATTTCAAACTGTAAATAAAAGGATAAAGTATCTACTTTTTATGACTTGACCTCAAGAAACACAAAAGGACCTTTTACTTGTCCAGATGGAAGTCTGACCACTGAGATGAAGCTAAGTCAGTTTTTAAGACTCTGATTTGTTTTACTGTTTGCTTGTTTACTTCTTTATTTATGCTGTAGAATTTGCAACAATTGCTGGTGGAACTGGCCCATAACAAGCTCAGTTTCCAGCTTAATGACCAAAAAGAAGTCCAGGAAAGGAATGGAGGAGGGGGGCTCCATCCCTCTTCCATGTCCACCTCAGTGCGCTGTATCTGCACTAGGATTCTGAGGAAAACCATAAACCAATTCCTAAATTAAAAAGTAAGTAGACTAGATATGGAGACCATTTTTAAAAAAAGGGAGAGAGAAGAGAAGGAGAATTAGAAGTAGACAAATTCTGAGAAGTGGAAGAGCTGAGTGAGCCAAAGGAGGGGACCAGGAAAATAGGGCGGAGCTTCCAGGCAGAGTCACACGTGGGCCACTAGCCGAGAGTAAATGTTTCTTGCTCCTAAATCATAACTTATTCCTTGCATCCTTCCGAATAAACATAATGTGACTAGGAAAGCAGAGGGGTGGGAATTCCAGAACTGCTTTGAGAGAGAGAATGATTAACATCTACTTCTTGTTCTGTTTCCAATGACATAAGATGACTCGGCCCAAACTTTATTTAAAAAAAACTTACCAGAAACAAAATGGAAGATAGGAAAGCGGTCCAGATGGCCATGCTTTTCTCCGTCAGGGCCTCTCCATCTTTATGGGAACTCGTGAATCTGTGAATTCTAATCCTTCTGGAAAGGAACACAAACAGAACCTGTCCTGGAAACAGGGAGAAAATGTTGTTTGACATGTGGATTAGGCCATGTTGACAAATAGAGCATCTGCCAGATACCGCCTCAAAGCTCCCACACCTGGAGAAATGGGCCCCCCACTCATCTCGCGCCCTGCCCCCAGTATCTGTGTCTCATCTCCTGGCCCATGAAGACCTGCCACACGTTTTAGTGAAAGTACAACAGAAAAAGAAATCTCCCGTGTCACTTCTCAAGTCTCTTCCTTCTTTACACCACTCAAGGCAACAATTCCCAAGACAGCTCAACCAGCTTTCGTGCACAAGCCAGTAAACAAACACAATAAATACATGAACAATCTGTCCTCAGATCTTTTTCTCAAGCCCCTTCTCCCAGAAACCACTTTCTTCTCTCCAGAAGTAACGTGGAAGGCCGAAGATAAGGATATTATTTGTACACATGCCAGGTCACTGGCAGTATGGGTTTTCGAACTGCCAAAAAAAAAAAGTGCGTTGAATTTAGCTTCACCAGAATTGGATTCAACAGATGTCAGACTTCAGCGTGGGGCTTGTAAAAGCTCCACTCTCACTAGCATCTAGAGTCAGAGCAGAGAGACAGCTGCAAAAAGCATCTCCCAGCCAAAACGTGATTTCAAAAAGGTCATTTTATCACATGATTTATTTATATTGTTTCTCCATGGTACAAAGCTTTCTGATTCATATGCAGAACCCAGAGAGGGAGTAGAAAAAAAAAAAAAAAGAAAGAAAGAAAACCTTAAGGCCCAAATCTCAGGAGCCCTGCTGGGGCCAAGGAAATGGCCTGGTTGTGTTTGAAGACTGTTTGAAGACTTCCCTTCCGAGTGATAGAGAGCTTTCTCTGCATCAATCAAATTAAAACAGGAAGCCTAATCATGATCAGATTGATCTTTCCCATGCCCTCTGAGGCTTCATTGGTAAGACACATAATTAGAGGTAGGCCTTGCTTTTACAGTCTGCAAGAGCAATCAAGATAGTCTTTTTCCTTCAGAAGAGAAAATCAAGGGTCAGCTTAATCAAATTTCGAAGGCTTTGTCTTCTTCACGTGGTATGTGTCAACATAAAGGGTGTAAGTTTTCTCTCCTGCCTTTCTTCCCCCAAAGAGACATGATCAACCCCAATCTAAGAAGACCTAGAGAATTTACTAAAGAAGGCTTTTAAAATGCAAGCAGATGGCTGCTTTTGTTTGTCTTCCCTTGGCTCTATCATTGCTTCCTAAATACAAGTCTGGGGTTTTTAATATCAAATTTGTGATGTTGACAGGTAGGATTTACTAGGTAAATATTTTTTTGGCCATGTATTTTATTTAACCGCTCCCTGATGTGAAGACCAAGCTAAATGTTCCTAGGTTCTTTTGATTTTTGTTTGTCCTTTCCCTCAATCCCAATTCCTGGCTGGCCTTAGACAAGGAGGTCAGGTATTTGAAAATGTCTTCTGAGCATTAATAATACCTGGAGGAAAGAAGAGTCAAATCTTTTGAGAAAGAAAAGAATGTAACTTTGCCATATCTCACTTATCCAACCAATGCTAGGCATCTTTTCTTTCTTTCTTTCTTTCTTTCTTTCTTTCTTTCTTTCTTTCTTTCTTTCTTTCTTTCTAAGACTTTCCTTCTTTCTGTCTGTCTGTCATTCTGTCTCTCTGTCTGTGTCTCTCTCTCCTTCCTTCCCTTCTCCTCCTTCTTTCTCCTCCTCCTCTTCTTTTTCTCCTCCCCCCTCCTTTTTCATAACCATCAATCATCAGCATCATCATTTTGCCTAACACTTCGGCACCATCTTGCTAATTTAAGGTTACAGAATGGTACAGATTCTCTCACAGTGTCTTCAGAAGTGTCCCACTAGGGAAGAAATGGAAAATAGATCATATTCTGTGATCATGTCTGTGGATATGTTTAACTTCTTTGCCTCTTGGTTGCTGAAATCTGACGTGTTCACGAAATTTGCCTTGAGAATGATTTAAAAATTCAATCTCATGAATATTCAGCCAAGTAGGTTTCCAGTGCCTTGGCTATTTCTTCCAGTTTCCCTTAAAGAAGGCTTTGTTTAAACTAGGAAAGCATTTTTTCCCCTGAAGTTGAAAAATTAAAAGTTAAATATCCAGGAACAATTCTCCAACATGTTAAAGTTCATGACCCCTAAAATTGTGTCATCCTGTCATGGATAATTTTAGAAGGCCATTTCTCTGATTAGAGACACATGACATTAGCTTTTCTGAAAAAACACAGGACTTTACTATCAAGAACTGATCTCAATGAAGTCCATTTTGCTTTTCTTTGCTCTGGGTCAGAAAAAAGAAGCCTAAGTAAGGAGAAACTTCATTCAAAATTAGGAAGATCATCTGAATCGTTAGGATAGCAGTAATAATGTACAACAGGCAGAGTCAGAAAAATCACCCAAAAGTTGGAATAAGGCAAAAATTATTTGGTTCTTCAAATTCATGCCAAGATTTCTAACCTAGACCCTAAAGACATATAAGACAAACAGTGCAACTATCTCTTATCTGGACTCCTGTATGTTTACATATTTTGTAAAAAAATAAATTAGAGTGTCAAAATGCAGGGCAGAACCAGGGAGCTAGGACTTGGCTATTTCAATAGCCAGGCCAGCTTTAAGTGAGCTAGCTACTCATTGTCATTTGGTGACTCAGCATGCTGGATCAAGTCCAAAGCCAGGAGGTTTTACACCAATGTCTTCCTTTTATAGATAGTGAGGCTTTGAGTCTGCCATCTGAACACACTTTGTCAATTAATTAGAATCTCATTAACAGTATGTCACTAATGGATGCATAAATCCTCACAAGTCTCACCCAACTACTTAGCATTTTAAGAGAATATCATCATCTTCATTTTATAAATAAGTGAACAGATAGATACTCATGAAGCCAAACAACTTCTTTGTTTTCTAACACTCAAAGCTGGGCTTAGAACTCAAGATCTTGTTGCGTTGGGCCATGGGATTGAGCAAACCTAGCATTTAGTCTGTGGGTTTAGGTCTCATACTTGCTAGATAAGTAATCTCGGGTGAAGTGTTTAACTTTTCTTAGGGGAACACACCACTAACTGTGCGTGGTGAGTATTGAAAGAGACCCTTCATTGACTGCTCTTACACATAGGCTGAGTCACAGTAATTACTCAACAAACCATGTTTATTCTAACTCAGGAACAGTGTTGCTGAACAAGGGGCAGTAGAGCAATAAACCATTGTTTAGGTCCATTATCTTGGTTGGGAGAATGATAGGCATTCTGGTCTTATGGGATAGTTGACATGTAGCTTCAGAAGTCTTCCTTTTAAAGTGAGCAGGGTTTAGAAATACTGAAGGGAAAATTCCCAAGGCTACTTGAAAGCAGTCAGCGTCCCTGCTTTGACTTTCTTTCCTTCTCTGGGACTTCTTGTGACTTCCGTCAAAGTTTTCTTAACCTTCCAGTAAATGCCTCTGTTTATTTGGAGCAATGTGAAAGAGGAAGATTGAAGAAATTAGCCTCACAGGATGCCAGACCTGGAAAATGGATTCCTAACTCAGAATCCTTGGGCCTTAGATCCTATTCTGAGATAGGTTCCCCCCAAATTCAGGGCAAACAGCAGTCTGTTTTCAGACAGTCTTTAAGGCAAGAAAAGCCAAACATAACTGCTGGGATCCCATGACGAAGAACCACCAAAAGGAACCGTGGACAGCTCTGAGTGCTAGTGTGGGGAAGCTGAGGAGCCAGCAAGAAAGAGCACTGAATTCCATAAGGGCAAAAGACCCTGCAAGAGCTGAGAACGCAGCCCGGGGAGAAGGTTCCACAAACACAATTACCTGGTTCTTTTTAGTGAGGTACACCAAGTCTTCTAGAAGGGGCATTCTTTCCACTACCCTCCCCCCCCACCACCTCTTTTTGTTTTGAAATGTCCCTGCTTCATAAATAATGCTGTCCCACCCACAATCCCTTTTGCATGGGCTTATCACAAAGAAAATAGATTTTTCTTTTTCCCATCCCTCTCTTATTAGATAATGTCGTTCTCTGTATGAAGAGCCTGATAAACAATTAAACCCAGTGACCTCCTTATTCTGAGATTCCCCCAGGAGAAGCCCATCTCGGACCTGAACAACACTAAAGTCCAGCCTTACAGGACACTTGATCTTTCAAGGTCCTTGATGGAGAGACGCAATGAGAACCCTTTCCAAGGACTTTCTCGTGACATTTACTCCTCACCTCCTGGGGACAGCATGTCCATTCTCTCTATCCCCAGCTGGGCCTGCGTCCACCCCAACTGCAGTGCCCCAGGACTGCATCTCTTTCCCCAGAGAGGCATTAGTGTGACCTGAAAGCTGGAAGGGGGCCACCATTGGCAGCCGTCTGTAAACAGACTAGCCTCTTCCCGCTTTATTCAGCAAAGAAGAAATGCGTAGATTGACAGAAGGAAATAGAGGAGGAAAAGAAAATAGACTGATGGGAAAAAATAGCCCTGACCACCTTTGTTCCTCTGTGGCTGTGGTGAAAGCTGACCGTAACCAACTTGAGGGGGAGGGGGTGGGGGACAAGGGTTGGTTTGGCTTGCAGCTTATAGTCCATGATCCAAGGAAGTCCTGGAAGGGACCTGAAGGTATAAGAACTGAAGCAGAGACCATGGAGGGTTGCTGCTTTCTGGCTCGTTTGTTTGTTTGTTTGGCTCATGCTCAGCTAGCATCCTTATACAACCCAGGCCTGTTTGCTGGAAGCTAGGCCCACACTGGGCTGGGTCCTGCTACATAATTGGCAATCAGGTAAATCCCCCACAGATATGCCCACAGGTCATATCATTACCTAGGGAGGCAATCCCTCAGCTGAGGATCCCTTCTTCCCAGATGTGTTTAGGTTTGTGTCAAATTGACAAAAGGAACTATGGCAGTCCCCAAGCTTGGAAATAAGACGCATAGTACCCCGAGCCCTTTCAAAGTCATACTAACTGTTCTAGCTAGTTCACACAGTTAGGCCATTCGATGTTCAGTCCAGGAGTTGACTATACAATAAAGTGGTCTCTAGTCCCACATGGCTCTTCAAATGAAACATTAATCAAACAAAATTAAATGAAGTTAAAGCTTTAGTTCCCTGGTCACTCATACCAAAATCTCAAAGACTGCTTGAAGCTAGCCAGCGGCTCTCCTAGCCAGATGAGTCAGAGACTAGTTCCTTTATTACAGAAAATTTGTTCAGATAATTCCTCTAAGGGGAAGTAAAGTTGCACTAAATTTGACTATTAATCAGAGCCTGGACTTCATAAAGTTGGATGCATGCCTTATTTTAGCCGTGAAAATAATTTTTGTTCAAGAAAAGGATAAGCCTATAGGTTGCAGTTAATTGCCATAAAGTCAACCGGTTTGAACAAAATTCACAATCTTGTTCTGAAATTAAAAACATTCATTCATTCACTCTGTGATAATGTCATACGTGCATATATCTTAATCTGTACCCCCTTCTTCGTAACAAGCCCCCTCTTGGCTTATTTTTTACTGATCTACCGGGTTTAATTAGGGTTGCTTTCATGAGCATGGGTGTTGAGTTATATTTACTAGAGTAAGGACAATTTACCAGTAGACACATCATTGAAAAAATAATCCTCCTTCCTCCAAGAGCCACAACAGCTAACAGCTCATCAGCTAGGGATGGAGCTTCATGAGCCCCTCCCTTCTCCATGTCTCTCGCATTGCTAACTGACTACATATGTATAAACCACCCGTTTGATTATCTTTAAGCCCTTCTGGTCATCCTCCCGTGTCCCTTGCTACGGAGTTAAGTACTAGATGTGTATATTTGAGGTACTTTGTTTCTTAAACTTTACAAAGTATACTATGAGAAAGAGATTGAACAGTTATGCACAATAGGAATTTGATTTAAACAGAGTCAATATTAAGTACTGGGCATATTATTTTCCCAGAAAAAATGCTCAACTTTCCTAACAAGTCCACAGTGGCTAAGGCATTGAAGAATGGGTCAGGGTCCATGCAGCTACAGCCAGGACCATGCAAGAAGTTAGAGATGGCACAGAAAATAATAAGGAGAAAGACGGGAACGTCTCTCTTTTTATTTACACAAAACTTATGGCTTGGTATTTTTGAGTAATCAAAACCTACACAACTAAAAATAAAAATAAAACCAAATCTGCGTGTATAGATCAGCAGTTTCATACTCTCATTTTAAAGGCTTTGGTACCATAAGGATGGAGATTAATGCTGTATACGAGCCGTATGATCTTGGGCAATTTATCTAATTTCTTTGAGCATCAGTTTTCTCATCTACATAATGGTAATGAGAACAATTAGATCACAGAGATGTTGCAACGATGAAATTAGATCATGTCAGTGCTTGCTAACCGTGTCACTTTTTCTATCACATTAAAAAGCCAACAAGATCATGGGGCCAGAGAGAAGTGATATCTATTGCCTCCAGTCTGATCTTACAAGCCTACGTTCTTCTCTTTGATTTATCTCGTTCTGATTTGAACATACTCTGCCTTTAATTTTTCTAACCTTGAAGTGCCACCTTGATCCTGACTTGGCTTGTTTTTGCTCAGTGTGTCATCGGAAATGCTCATGCCTATGACAGATGTCACACCATGAATTCAGTGTCTCTGGAAACTAACGGAACATAAAAAGCTTTTTTAAAGGTCCTTTGGCATACATAAGATCCACATAAAACAGGAAAAATATGCAAACCACTGCTCTCTCTACCCCCTACCCCTGCTACCAGGCACCAGTACTGCAAGCATGCTCCAAATACAACCCCCAAACTTGCTCTGTAAAGGTAAGAGAAAAAACACACATTCCAAGAGAAGATCAAAAGGTTAGTGCTATAGAGATTGCATTGGTATGGATCTTGCTTTATTGATACAAATTTAAGGTCAATTTTGTTATACATATATTTCTGCTCTTAATTAAGGTATTGTGTTTTTGCAGCTCATTTAAAAATGTAATGTATAATTAAGAAATACAGGTTAATAGATAGTCATCAATAACAGTCAAGCTTGTAGTCATGTTAATTAGGTCTTCTAGATGTACAGAGATGTATTTCAATGGATAGGCATTTTTCAAACGTTTCAAAGACTCCAGAAAAACATATTACCCAAGTAAACAGGAAGTGCATTATAAGCAACTTCCAAAACTCTAGAATTGACAGAGACATCTCACTGCCTGGACAGTCACCCAAAGTACCGTTGGGGCATCTAGTCTTCAGACTACAGGCCCACAGTATCCCACAGACTTTTCCATGAAGCAGGAAATTTCAAAGACAGTTTCACCTATATTGGCAGTTTGTCAGTCACTTTCTTCTGTGTCCTGCAGAATGTCTTGCAGACTCTTTCATGAAGCAGGAACCCTGAAAAACTGTCTCACCTTTTTTAGGCAACTTCAGCAGTCATTTTTCTGTGGGTCCTCCAAGTCCAGTTCATACAGCGTAAAATCAAGCAGTCCAGGCAAGAGCAGTTTCTTGCCCAAATGGCTAGCCAAATCCATAACGAGCCTCTTCGATGCAAGGAGGAATCCTTTTCTTTTCTTAGCTTCATTGCTGCCTCAAAAGCGAGAGTGACAAAACCCAAAGCACTCTAGAGGACACCCCTAGGAGCCTGGAATCTCTCAGCCCACCAGCCCCCAGAAACACAGAACCAACCCTTTCTGTTGTGCATCACACAGAAGGAGATATTTCTGTATATGCTTCTGGTTCCTAAGCAAGGAACTGGGGGAGGAGGGGAGAAGCAGACAGTGACCCTGTAGCACTCAGAAAAAAGAGTAAGCTCAGCAGTGTAACTTCAAAGCCTGGAGGATACAGGCACTCAAATGTTTCTCTCCATCATTTGAGTAGGTTCTCCCTACCAGAAGAACTCTCATATCAACGTGATTAGCTACCCTCCAAGGAGATCATATCTTAAGCCTATGTCTGGGTAGCCATAATATTCCAGCAAAGGACACTGGCTTACTTTAAATGATCCTTAGTGAATGAACTGATGACCATGGCCAAGAGTACGGAATCCTTTCGTTGACTAATTTTGATCAAATGGCCATCCCTGGCACTAATCAAGCACATACGAAACAAGAGCAGCAATCATGAGAACGAAGAAAAGCTTGTGTGAGTAGTCAAAAGCACATAGTTCTCAAGAGAACTGGTATGCACACCCACATCGCATTGTATGCCCAAATGCTGATAAGAGCATCAAGCACTGTACCTCAAAGGTACACAATCTGAATGCCTGTCAGCCAACGCCAAGGTAAAGTGACTGGGTATTATCACACTGTGGGAGGCTGCTCAGCCATAAAGGATGAAAGACTATATTTATAAAACAAATGTAGCCTGAGATAATATGCGATGTGAAAGAAGCCAGTTGTGAAAGTCTGCCTAATTCCACTTACATGAAATGCTAGAACAGGCAGGTCCACAGGGACCAGAAGTTAGTGGTTTCTAGGGGCTGAGAAGAAGGCTCGAACACTTATGGGATTTCAATTGGGAGTGATGACAGAAATCTGGAAGTTCATAGTGGTGGTGGTTGCTCAACTATGAAGAGCATCCTAAAATCCATAGAATTTGCCTCCAAAAAGGGTGAAGTTTCTGGAGTATTATATCTCAGGAAAAGAAAAACTCACCATTGCTTCAACCCTAACGTGTTTGCAGGGTCAAATGGTGCTCGGCTGTCACTGCCCCTGAAACAGCAAGAGTTAATGACATATTCATAACAACTATTCATCAAAGAAATGGTTCACATCTACCTGGTGCTATTGATAGGAAACATTTTATAAATAGGAGTAATACCCAAAGTGAATCTGGCCATATAAAAGTATCATACAGAAACCCACTGTTTTGGACAATTAATGTTACCTACAAAAATGATGTTTAATATTTTTATTTAAGAATCCTTTCTTTGGGAGATGCCCTATCAGAGGTTCCTGCCCCATTGTCCCTGACATTGGTATACTTGCTCAGTGCCCCGTTTGAGATTCTACTTTACAAGGCTTAGCACAGGACATCAGAAAGCTTAGGAAAGGTTAAATCCCAGGGGACTGTCACGCATGTCTCCACTCTAGAGCCATCATTAGCTGACGCTCCTAGTACTCTTTAGGCTTTCTCAGGCAAAGCCAGCAGAGTCACTTCTCACGATGCTGGCAGTTAACCAATTGCACTGAAAGTTGTTAATTAAGGGAGATATGGGAGTGGCTTGGGAAAAAGGAGCATTGGGAAGATGCCCAGAGATTGACAAGCTCAGCCTTCCTGAAGATCCCTTGGGCTGGAGATGCTGGAATTGGTGTACTGTAAAGGATTACAGAATCTGAGAGAGCAGGGAAGCCTGTAAGGATCCCCCTTCCTTGTGGCTTTGTGGCTAGAGTCTGGCTAGTCCCAGAGCATCCAGAACGCGGTTTACAAGGCTCAATCCCCCGAGGCATTATCAGAAAAAAAAACGGGACTGCTATTGCCTCTGCCTCTTTGCTGCTGATGGTTAAGATCCTCTGGGCCTCTGGTCCCAGGTCTGGCAACCTCTTTCCCCCTCATCAGCACATGCAGCCATTAGGACTACAGCCTAAACAAGTCCGAGGGCATGCAAAGACAACCCGTGCTACTTCATTGCAAAGAAGCAACTCTTTGAACAGCATTAAAATCTGTTTCTCATAGAAGGCAAATTAGTTCATTTCAAATGTGCTCTGTGAATATCAACAGACCACCCAAATGTTTACTTGTTTTAAGTTGTCCTCCTAGTCATTTGGGGGGGTGGGGGGGATCCAGTTGCTTTGAGGAAAAAGGAGGGTGGTTTTGTGCACATAAATTTTCGACATAATGCCCAGCCCCATATTAGAACATTAATTACTCATATAGTAGTGGAGAAAAATGTTCTTACCATAGAAAACCCTCAGGGATACATTTGTTTCTGCAAACCTACATCTGAGACCAATAGCAGACCCAGAACACCTCTTACCCAACCTTTCTTCCTGCATAGAGCAGAATGTTGTGGGAAGAACAAGCCCTTGCTTGTTGAATTGTATCTAGCGGCTCCCAGATCGGCACACACGAGGTCTTCAGGACACGGAATTCAGATGCATAGTTGCAGAGCAAAGCAGTGCAGGGAAAACACCCCCTTGCCTCCAGCTCTTCAGTGAAGTTCAAACATTGCAAACCATCTGCACGCACAGTTCCAGGCTTGGGGTTGAAGGTCTGGGGTGCAGAAGCCCCTCGGGTCGTATCTGACTGTGGCTGGATTTCTGAGGCCGCCTTCCACCATTCCCAGCGATGTTCTGGAAATAGAACAATCGTTGTCCAAAGTCAGCTCTCAGTGGTCTACCCGGAGTAAAGTCTATTGTTCTGCCAACTGAAATGTTTTGGACTGTCACCAGCGGGGAGAAGACATGTTCTGGGGACCGAAGGGGATGAATAGTCAGAGAGCGTGTTTTTGTTTGCTAGAAAGCCAGCACCTGGCCCATCTGACACGAGCCATGCCAGGGATCTGAACTGCTGCATTTATAAAAACCGTCCTCACTACTTTCTCAGCCTCTATGGGTTTAAAGCCGTAGTGTTAAAGAACTGTAGCTTTGGTCTGAGTAAATTGGAGAATTTGTATCTGTTTTGGGAAGTGTTGTGCGTGCGGGGGTGGGGGGCAGGGGGTCCCCATCGCATCAGTCACTGAAGAGTCTTAGGGAGGACTCCTCCACGAAAGTGGAGCAGGCCCGTTCTTCTCTGCCTGATTCCCAAGCTCTGAGACTCAGCAGCAGGTTCAAGCCTTTGAGCTCCCAGCCCTTTGGTCCTCAAAGACTGTCCTATCAAGTATAAATGTCTATAAAGGAAGATAATCTTGGAATTCTTGAGACCCTTGGCAGTTGGAGAAAGCAGACGCCGGAAGGGCATTTTTCTATCTTGAATAGAGCATACTCGAAACTAGTCCAGACACTGTGTGAGTCAGTATGGTGGTTCCTCAAAACAACTGAAAACACAGCTACCGTACCATCCGACTCTGTCATTCAAGGGTAGATACACAAAGAAATCTAATAGGGTGCTTCAGAGATGCTTGCACAGAGATGTTCATCAGCCCTAGTCAGAACAGCCAAGATACGGAACCAGTCTAGATGCCCGTCAACAGGTGAGCACATAAAGAAAACGTGATACAAACACCCGCAGGAAGGGGACGTGGGAGGGGGACAGGAGGAGGATCAAGAGAAGACCATGATAACAGAAAGGAAAACAGTGTTGCCCGATCTCAGAAAAGCAGAACCCAGAGTTATAGCACATATGTGCATATGTGTACATCTACATGTGTGTGACACAAAAAGTGACAGGGGACTCTGAGGGAAGGAGAGGCACTGGGCAGGAGGGAGGCAGAGAGAGCAGCGGTGGACACAAGCAAGAGCAAAGTGCACTGATACACGAATAAGGAAATGCCATCAGGAAACCCACTATTTCATGCACTTACTAAAAATAATTCTAGAAACTTAAAAGAGCAGATTGAAAGGGTGCCAAAGCTACCCAAACATACTTGATGGTTTTCAGTGAAGCCCAAGCTTTCTTCAGAAGGGAGAGGTTCAAATTCCTGAAAGCCCCACTTAAGCCATGTGGCGTCTGGCAAGTCCCGTCAGCTTCCTCGTCCTCCGTTTACCACCAGGAAAATGGGGCTTACTACTTCATTCGATTTGGCTTATCTAAAGTAATTTATATGTATTTAGTTTTACAAACATGGTGCTTAGGGCGTAGTAGCATCCAGCGGCTGGAGTGAGGATGACAATGACAACTCTTCATCCTGCAGACAGATAAACAAGACAGAACATCTGAACGTGTGCAGAGGAGGGGAGACAAGGAAGGGGCAGACAGTGGAACGCTTGCTTTCATGGCAGCTGGCTTGCTCTTTCGCTACTTGAATCCCATGTGATGAAAACTCAACCTGAGCTGACTTGTCCTTAAACAGTGCTGTACCACGTAATGAGACGAGCCAGTAAGAATTAGTCAGGTGGTGGTGTCACCCGCCTTTAATCCCAGCATTTGGGAGGCCGAGATAGGAGGAATCTCTGAGTTCAAGGCCAACCTGGTCTACAATACAAGTTCCAGCACAGTCAGGGCTACATAGAAAAATGCTGCCTCGAAAAACAAACCTAAGCAAATGAAAAACAAAAACAACATAGTTAGAAAGGGAGAAAAAAGCAGTGGAGTGGGAGCGAGGCGGATGTGAGTTTTCTTAGGATGACGTTCCTTATCTGGGACCAATGGTGTTTGCAGAGGAAGAAACACGGTGTGGATTTTTTAATTTATAAACTACATCTCGGAGGAACAATGCATTCTTAGATTCACCTCATGACTTGATTTTCCATTGTCATTTCATTCTCTAAGCTATCCATGGTCAGCAAAGGCAGTGTGGAGGGCAAATGAAAAGGAGTTGGCATAGCGTTGTAGTTACGAGCAGGGTAGAAGGTAAGGGCGGTGCCGTTGCCTTTTTATTAAGTTCGAGCTGTTGAAGCCATGCTCAGTGAAGACTTTGATACCGAGGTTCTACCACAGCACTCTGGGACTGCCTACTCTAGCTGGAGTTTGTCTGAAAAGGTATTTCGAAACAGCTCAGTCAGCAAAGTGTATGAAAACCTGAGTTTGACCCCCAGAAGCTATGTGAAAAAAGCTGGGCAGGGAACCATGTGCCTGAAACCTCACTACTAGCATAGACAAAGAGAGACAGATCCCTGCAGCTCACTAGCCAGCCAGCCTAATCCCACTCGATGAGTTCCAGGCCAGTGAGAGAACTTGACTCAAAATTCAATAAAATGAGGGTGGGTAGCTTCTGATGGATGACATCTGAGATTGTGCTCTGGCATCCATATGCATTCTCTAAACATACAAATACACACACACACACACACACACACACACACACGTGTTGACATGCTTTAGCTCCAGGAAGGGAGACTGGGCCTTAGGCTACCTCCTATCATCTTCTCAGGGAAGCCCTTTTGAGATCTACCTTCTGGGGCTAGAGATAAAGTCCTTACCATGTGACGATGGTGACGGAGTTTGGAACCCTCCATTCTAGGACTTACCCCAAAAGCTAAGCATATGCATCTATAATTCCCTACTGTGGGTGGGGAAGGTGTTGAAGACAAGAAGGATGCAGGGAGCTCCTGGCTAACTAGACTAGCCAATGGGTGAGCTCAGGTTTAGTGAGAGACCCTGTTTCAAAGAGCAGGGCGGTACAGAGGAAGGCACCCATGTTGATGTCTAGGCTTCCAGATACTCACACACGGGCACACCTGCATTCCTCAGTAAATGAAACATTAAAATGCAAATGTCAAACAAACAAAATCCACTTAGAGACTCCCCCTCAACCCTACTTCAAGTGCAGATGCTCCTGTATTCCTCTTATCCATTAGATATCCCCAATTATTGTAGAAATCCTTTCAGGCTTATCTAGTATTATAGTGTTGTCTCCAAGGCTATGAGCGCCTCTGTTCTATGCCCCTGGAATGGAAAATCCCACAGGCACTGTATGTATAAAACCCAGCAACTTTCCAGCCCCAAACTCTCATTTGGTCTCCTGCTCTTGGGCTGGTGACACTCTCCATCCTTCCTCCCAACTGTGGTCATGTAAATACAGAACTAAGTGCAGTAATTTCTTCTAAGTAAAGAGTTGTCGACAGATAGAGAATTAATTTTAGTCCTATATTCTAGATCCATTACTCATACCACTCACGTACCCCTAAGGTTCTTGCAATTTCAGTGATAATATATGGGATTAAGGATGGTGTTGCTTTAAGAAAAAGACCTTAAGATACCATAGCTTCCCTTAGCCGAAGGTCTCAGCATCTCCCTTGTTACAAGACAGGCATTCAAATCTCCCAGGATGGCCTTGAACTCAATATTTAAGGAACTATGCCTCTGGCCTTGCTATCTTCCTGCTTCTACCTCTCAGTGCTGGGATTGCAGGCACATACCCCTGCACCTGGTTTAAGGTGGTGCGGGGTCGGGGGGGGGGGGGATGCAGAGCTAGGTGAGTCTACAAAATCAAGTTGATCATACAAGATTCTTGTTCCGGCTAAGGAGGAGTAGAGCTGAGCTCAGTCTTAAAAGCACTCTTTGATTAGTCCTGTGGACACATGCTCGGCTTCATTACGCTTCAGGCATTACAAGTCAAACATAGAACTGTTTCCCTTTGATTCTGCAGAACTCTCTTTCCTTTATGGTGGAGAGCCAGAACTGGCCTGTTGTAGCTCACTTTCAGTATCAAGTCTGTCCTCTCCTCAGAGTCAGCTCCTCCTGAGTAGTTCCCTTAACAGCTTCTATGACAACATTGCATGGTTACCATGACAACGCTGCACGGTTACCTGCGCACATTGTGTGATTGGTGTTGCTTTATGAGGACTGCTGGGTAAGTTCCAGAATCAGAGATCATCAGAGACTTGACGCTCCCCAAGCTGCAGATCAATCTGTTTGGTAAAAGTCCCAGAGCTCCCTGGTGAAGGGAACTTCCCTTGGTGAAGCCAGTTGGGAAGCATACTCCGTGAACTAAACTCCACAGCACCCAGTTTAGTGTGCTCTGGGGATCAAATGCAGAGCTCCCAGCCTGCTAGGTGAGCACTTCATGAACCAAGCTCCCTTCCGACATCCAGATTTCTGTCGTTCTTATTAAGCAAAATTCTTCCATATCATCATTTCTCCATTTCTTTGGATATCTGGATTTATCTATGTGGTTTTGTGTTTTCTTTTTGCAATTTGGGGGTGTGGAAGTCAAACCCAGGCATTGGAATATGCTGGGCAAGTGTCCCAACACTTGCACTCTCAAAGTCTGTTGTCATTTCACGTTGGTCCAGTCTGTGGCTTTGGTTTAGCTCAAAGAAAGGCAAAAAGGAAGTTTGGAAAGAGCGTGCTGCAGGGTGTGGATCCAGGACCTATATTAGCCCCAATTTCTCTTGACAAGCCCATCACAGAGACATAGCTGGTATCTTCCTCCAAGTTCCTTTCAAAGCAGAGCTTAAGCAGAAGCCTTTTCTGCTGTTTGGTTATGGATGTAGCACTGAGAGACAGAAGTAAATAAAAGTAGGTGTGACTGAGAAACGAGCAAGAGTGATTATATTACTGGGTGGGTTGACTCCTGGTGTTGAACGTGAGCCATTATTGTGGGGTCGGTCTTGAAAATGCCAGTTAAAGTATTGGGGAGAATTTTATTTCTGCTTTCCATTTTTTAATTTTAAAGTGTCCACAGGCACTAAGTCCAAGACGGTTTGTGTTTTCCTGTTTTCTTTCTTCCCTATCCCCAAACACAACTATAAAGAATATTAGTTCTACAAGTTTGGACCACTGTGGACCATTGTGTAACCACTACAGTGATCAAACGAAGAACAGGGCCATCATTTCAAAGTTTCCTTTCTACACATTTGTAATCAACTCTGATCTTCATTCACCTCAATCTGTGGCAACCTTTGCTCGCTCTTATATTCTTGTGAGTTGCCTTTTTCAGCATATCATTTATCGAGAATTATTCTTTTAATTCTAGCTACTAGATGGCTGGGAAATAAAAATTGTCCACAAAGACCTATATGAAAAGCACCTGGATGCTTTCTCCCACACCTGATAAATTTCACCTGCTGGGGACATATCAGATTCAAGTCACAGACCCTCCCAATCAATCAGAACATAATCTTGACCATAGTAGGCACTCACTAAACACATCAATCCTGGATTACAGAGAAGAGCGGAGCATGCAGGGAACCTGGAGGGTTTCTTCAGTTTCTCCCTGACACATAGCCTCTCTTTCAGGAACAAGGAAAAGGGTAACGTGGCCTTCATGGAGGTCTTGTCAGCAATCTTAACATGACTTTTTAATGATCAGCCTATCCCCGAGCCCCAGGAATCAAGGGATTTTAGCACTAATGAGCCCCATCGGATAAGCAGTCCTAGGCCTCTGAGCTGCCAAAGTGTAGACAAGCCAGAAAAGTAAAACTTAGTCAGCCTTATCTCTCAGTATGTTGCCAACTCTGTGGAGGTCCTGGATTGTGTGTCTTGTCTCAAGGCACCAACGCTGGTTTTGTCTAAAGAAAGCTGAATTCCCCAGGTAGACAGAGAAGGGAAAGATGAGCAGTTGTTCAAGAATCTCCTTAGAACAGAGGATTGAGGTGATACATGGAGAGGCTGGAAAGTGGGGTTGAAACCCCCTCACCCCATCCTTCACCTGGGCCTCCTACAAAAGTCATAGTTGCTATGACAGACAATTTTAAAATACCACGAATCAAAAAAGAATCTAAAATTATCCCATCCTGTCATTAAAGGAACAGTGGTTAGCGTATCAGATGGAATGTTTTGTGTTTCTTGGGGGCTACACAAAGCACACGCGCAAACAACAGAATGCTGCCTGCGGTCAGCCTGGCCATATAATTTAGCCCTAGGGACATTGTGCATGTTAGTAGGGGTTTGCCTGCCAATTCATTTCAATTATCTGCATTCGGTTTGGAAGCAGATTATAAAAGTTTTCAGAATGCATTTACGTTTAATTGTTCTGCTTTTTTTTTTTTTTAACACCGTATCAGCACAGGTGCCTATGAAAACTGAGAACGGCCTCTAGTGTGAGTTGAAGGTTCAAGCCTGACTTCTGTTATTGTTTTGGCTGTATAAGCATGGTGAGTGACTTTATAAGGTTGCCTCATCAAATAGAACAGTAGCTACTTCATGGGTCTTTTGCAAGGATGCCTTGGGGAGACTGATATGAAATGCTTTGGTACCTCATGCACAGGAAGCTCCTTGTGCATGTTACCTATAATCCTAAGTAGAAGAATCTAACTAAAGAAAAATATAAAACTTCAAAACCACGTTCTAGAGATACCTGATGTTAATTGCAATGCAACGGTGTGTTTCTGCAGCCAATAGATCGCAGACACCTTCTCATGACAAACAATATATATTGCTCAATACTATGCCAAATTTGTTAATGACCACAGAGCTTTCCATTGATGTGAACATGCCAGGATATAGTACAGAGGGGGAAGACAGTCTCACAAAGAACAGCGGAACACAAAGCCTAAAGTTTTCTGCCCCATCAAACCCTCCCTGTGCTCGTTGGATGACACCAGAGAGGAGTAATCTCGCCACAAACTTGGACGCCACATTATCAGGAATGATCTGAAAGCCGTGTCACCATTTCTAAGCTGGAACTGACCTCGATTGTTCCAGGACTTCACCCTTCACCTGAACACTCCCCTCTTGGCACGGAGAAGAAACGAAATTGGAAACAGTCGAATTCCTCTGGTGGCTCCTGCTGACTAAGCAGGCCAGGGACCCCACTGCAGAGTTCATGGTGGTTTTGGCAGAGCAGGATTCCCTCCCCTCCCGAGGTTCCAGCCTCCTGGGGGCCAGATGAGGGGCGGGCATGTTTACACAGCATCTCAGACCAAACAGCTGGGGGAACTGCAACCATTTAATTTTGCCCTGCTGACTTGAGGAGGAATTTGGTTATACCGCACAAGGGAGAGGCTTCCACAGCTTATCCCTTGCTTTGTGGGTCTCTTCCTCTCTTCCCTTCTGTAAAAACCTTGTCTTTCCTCCCCATGTTCATTACCCACCTCTTGCTGTCTCTCCTTTCCTTCTTTTCTTTGCTTCCAAAGCAAAGTACTGTTGGAGATCCTTTAAGACAGAAAGAAATTCTTTATTTTTAAAGCCAGAGGGATTGTTATCCCAAAAGATCTGTTTGTGACTGAACTAGTAAAATAAATGGGCTAAATCCTTTTTTCTTATTCAGGCAAAACATAAACCTCACATTGGCCTTAGAGATGATGTTTTTGGAAAAAGGGGACTTTAGTCCCTCAGGGAATCTGGCCCGGCTACACCCGTTGAAAAGTCCACCCAGGTCCAAGCGAAGGAGAGGAAGTGGAACCCAGTACAGGGTAGCTAATTCTGAGGAAACATTTATCCACATACCGCATGGGAGAAAAACCAAAGCCTTAATTAGAGTCCTCATTTCAATCCCCTTTGCTTATTAGGAAGGCAATAGAGAGCTTGTGAGGTCAAAAATGCAGTCCCAACTCAGCTCTTGAAATGGTGTGTCTTCAAGAATATGATTCCACCCTGGAAGCACCCAAAGCTCTGCCTTTGGAAGTGAGACTAGCCATGGTGGCCACCTGCCTGGGTTGTGTGTCCCAGGTACTGAGCATAGTTACCAGGAAGGCAGTTTGGAGCCTATGGTAGTGACTCTTCACAGTTCAGTTAACTGTGAATGCAATCACCAGATCATCAGCCCGTGCTTCACAAAGAAACACACACATCTGTGTCTCAAATGAGCGTGCGGGAATGCATACTGTCTGGAATATTTTATTGATCTATCAAAAGTAAACCATCGAAAGATGAAGCAGCTCAGGGCAATGGACTGACTGAAAGCTCTGCAGGCTCCCAGCCATTTTTGCCAAACGTCCCTTGCTAAAGGTTCCTAATATAGGAGTAAATAATCAGACGCCGTATCCTCTGCTCGCTGCCTTCTAGTTTTCATGATGCACATTTTTCTCATTTTTGCAGACTGGAGTAGCATATTCTCGTCTCCAATACCTTGGCCTGGATCCCAGTCCCTGACTTCTTAAAGCGCACTGACAGTGGTTTTGTAATCACATCTGCAAGGCCTTTTGTATTCTAGAATTTAATCCAACTTGAACTCATTAAGTATCTAGTTCCTCTGTTATTATCTCTTGTGCAATTTTTGTCTGCAGACCCCCTTTCTAAAGATGTTTCTAGAGAAAAAAATAAATCCACCTACATGTATGTAATGTATGTTCACGGCTGAACATACACAAAAAGAAGTTGTTTAAAAATATACTCCATTCTTCTTGTACACGGACAGCGGTAAGGGTACTTCTTGATTGGAGATAATGTCTTTGGTTTTTGTTTTGTTTGTTTGTTTGTTTGTTTGTTTTTCGAAACAGGGTTTCTCCATAGCTTTTTGGTTCCTGTCCTGGAACTAGCTCTTCTAGACCATGCTGGCCTCAAACTTACAGAGATCGGCCTGCCTCTGCCTCCCGAGTGCTGGGATTAAAGGCATGTGCCACCGCCTGGCTGTTTTTTTATTTTTAATGTAGAAACAGTATATATGGTGTTGGATCGGTGAAGCATGAGAACAGCTTGTGACATTGGTGACAAGCAGGGGACTTGTCTCACAGGTGCTAGGCCTTGCGTTTGAGCTCCAGCATCACAAAAAGCTGAAGGTGGTGGCTCACATCTGCCATCCCAGCACTAGAGAGATAGAGAAAAGGGGATAGACACTTCCAGGTCATCCCCAGCCGTGTGGTAAGGTCAAGCCTAGCCTGGGATATGTGATAACCTATCTCAACAAATGGACAAGAATTGTTTTGTTTCTTTGTTTTGCTTGTTTGTTTAAAAAAAAAAAAAGATAAGGCAGGCAAGATGGCTAGGTGTCAAAAGCGCTTGCCATGCAGGCCTGGTTTCTGGAATTTGGAAGGGGAGAGCTAGCCCGCTAGGTGTCCTCTGACCTCTTTATGCACGCTGCGGTATGCACATTCCTGTGCTCACGCGGTCACCACATATGCATACAAGAATGATACATTTTCAAAATCCTAACCTGTGAGTACATTTCTAGATATTCAGCCTCATTTCTGTTGCCTTACTTTTAACAGCAGCATACAGTTTCTATGTAGTCCTGAGATCATTTTTGTCATATTTAGTTGGGTTGGGTAAGGACGGCGGAACTTTTGACTCTTCTGAATTATGAATGATAGTCGCTACTTTGGGAACATGCACAGGTATTTAGGAAGTAGCTGCTGGTATCCTTGGGAAGAGGTTCCAGGAGCGTTGCAGGTAGTTTATGGCCAAGACCTGATGCCTCTCTTTCTCAGGTAGACAGACGGCAGACGGCAAGCAGAGCACTCCATTTACAGGGCCTCAATTTTCTTCCTTAGGGTTCTCGTCTATTAAAGACCTGCGTGTGAGGAGTGGTGGACAGTGACCCAAAGGAGCAGCTCTTGTGAAGGTCAAAATATAGTGAGTCGCCCCAGTAAATGGTAACCATTGCTGTGAGCATAGTTCTTGTTATAAGACTTGGTATGGTTCAAGGTCTGCAGACTTTGAAAGCAGAGATCTTGTTAGCCATCAGTGATCTTGAACTGTAGATTCACACTGCTAGTTCTCCACACAGCTGGGGGCATCCTACAGCACATGGTAAGTCATGTTAGCTTGCGGACCTGTTCAGAGGTATCTGTGTAAGGTATAGATAGAACAGGCTCTGCTGTAATGCCCACTTATTGCTAAAACAATCCTATTTGTAGTAACGTGGTAGCGACTACAGAAATTATGGCAAGCAGAATAATGGCCACCATTCCCAACCACTCAGAAAGATTTTATGTGCTTTTGACCCTTATCCCCAGGGGATATTTGCAATGTCTATAGTCGTTTTCTGGTTGCTAAGGTGTGGTAGGGGAGATCAGAGTTAGGCATTCCTAGTGGATAAAGACCAGGACAGATTGCTACTACACATCTTTAAACACACGGGCTTCCCACTTACCCTCAGCAAAGAATTACCCAGCCAACATCTCAGCAGGGCTAAGGCTGGGAAACGCTGGATTTGTGCACAATTCTCAAAACTTGCAGAAAGGAAGAGAAAAAAAAAAAAGATAAAACCTGGTTAAGTACTACCACAACTTAGCTCATGCTAAGTGTTTCCTAGATTTGTAGGTACAGCAATATGTACTGTAGTCAGCTTTGCGAAGGACCGGGTGTTTGCCTGTGGAAATGAATGTCGGCAGGGCTGCTGTTTGTGAGCTACTGGGGAAATGGTGGAAGGGGCATCCGTGACCCCCAGATGTAGTGTAGGTGTAACATGGATAGGGTTCATTACCCCCAGTTGGCTGAGGTGGATGGCACAGGTGGGTTCCGATGCAGGCAGGGCCTGTTCCCATGAAGCCAGGCCATTGGCACTGCTTTCTGCGTTCAGCTGAGCTGTAAGTAAGTGAATGTGAAATTTAGTTTACGTTCACACGACTCCTTCCCATCCTGGTGGCACTGGAGCCCGCGCGTGTTTACCAAACAAGGTAGATAACAGAGCCAAGCTTGCACAGCTAATCCCACAGAGCCGACTCAAGCGGTAGTTCACAGGGTCCAAAGACTCTAGCTGAACAAAGAAATATTTCAGAGAGAGACCTCGGGGCTGCTCCTATCCACCTGCCCCCACGTGGTATTGTAGAGCCTCAGACTTTTTTTCTATGGCCTGGCAAGGGCCCCGGGCTATTTATATATATCAAAGTCTATTTAAAATCCTGAACAATGCTGAAATGTTTGGAGGCAAAACTGTATGATCTATACCATTTGTTTAAAAACAATCTGAGTAGGCACTGTGTATGAAAAGAGCTAAGAAGAAGCAAGGTTGGCCGTGAGTTGTTCGATGATAGGAGCAGGCGAGGACGTGAGGCTTGCTTATCGTCTTCACCATACTGTTACATACTGAAGAACGAGAGGTGATTGGTGTAATAATCACGCAGTTGCAGTGGACTTGCAAGCAGGCTCAGTTTGGAAAGGGCAGCGCTGTTTCTGACCATCATTGTATGCCATGCTAGTGCGAGGAAATACCGCGCTGTCCTCTGGGGATGTAAAAAAAGGCCTATGAAGCCAGCTCCCTTTCCACAAGTTCTAGTGACCATTGAGGACGGCGGAGTGGGTAGCGGAGCCAAGTGTCAAAGGGAAAAAAATGTGCACGCAAGTCATGGTCAGTGACCGGGAGGAATACCCAAGTAATGTTTCACGAAGCTGAGATGATAAAGTCCTGATGGGGGAGGCAAGACTCTGAGCCAGGGAAGGCCTGTAAGCCATGCCAAAACCCAAGGAAGCAGAGAGCTTGGCAGAGAGCTCTGGTGGGCGTTAGACCTTGACCTCGCCGAGAGGCCCCATTTTACTGAGCGTCCTTGGGCAAGTTAATCTCATCATTCTGAGAAATTTTGTTTGCTTTCCAGATTGTGAAAATTGGATTCTCTTCGTAATGAGAAAAAAAAAATCAGATCTCTAAAGAAGCAAAATAGGAGGCTGGGATAAGGAAACCAAAGACACCGAGAAACTCCTAAGTGATTTTGGAGGCCATGGCAAAAAGTAGAGATGCTCAGAGCCCCTCCCCCAGGGCATGTAGGAACTCACAGGATTCACAGATCCTAGTAGCATCCACCCGGAGCACAGGGTTAAGCGCTTGGGTTAGAAGCTGTTCCCACCATCTGCATCCGCCTTGCTGCAAAGGATGGAAGCAGGGTCTGTAGGTTCTGGGGTTGCAGCCCCGCTGGCTTGCCACCTCTGTTTCTTCTCATCTCTTCCTCCAGCCTGAAGTATTGTTTACTCTGTCTTCCAGATTTCACCTCATTCCTCATGGTCCCCGGCTTCTGGGATGCCTTTCCCAGTCTGGGCTTCTATGGGAGCTCCCCCTCGGAGCTCACACTGACTCTTATCAGCAGCGTTGCTATTCTGGCCTTTAAGTGTGCACTCTCTTCAAATGCTTATCTCTGTGGCCTGTGCACTTTTCCTTCTGTGTCTGCAGGGGATTGACTTTAGCAGCCCCCTTGGACAGGACCGTCGCAGCTGCTCAAGCATATAGCCTTAGCCTCAGCCCTTCTTCCCACCCACTTCCAGGCATATCTAGATTACTTCTAACACCCAGTATGATATAAATAGAAGTAGTTATACCATTTTGCATAGGGAGAAATAACAACAACAACAAAGGTCCCATTTTTTTTTTGTAAAGGAATAATTTTGTGTTTGGATTGGCTGAATCTAAGCCTGTGTGTGAATCCAGAGATAATGAGAGCTGTGTCCATTGTACGTGTCTGTGAGTGTGTGTGTGTGTGTGTGTGTGTGTGTGTGTGTGTGTGTACTATCTAACTGGAGTATAAACAACCTGAGGAGGAACTGCTTATCAAATTTCCTTGTAAGTGGTCTCAGCATCACAAAGAAGGCTAATAGATGTGACTCAGGTAAGCACTCGTAAAATACCGATTAGATAAATATCCTGTCCTTACTCCTCCTCCACTATTTTAAAACTAAAAGTCTATGTTCCTTGTGCTGGGAGCACCCTTTCCCACCGGGAATCTCTAGCCAACTCCTTTTCATGTTTTGAGTCTTAGTTCAAAGCCCTTAAGGAAGTTTACCACACTTGTTCCCACCTCTCTGCTCCCTGGACTTACTGCCTCAGCTTTTGTGAGACATCTGACTCATAGCTAAACATAGTTCACCATGTGACCAAGCTCTCCTGTGGGCAACACACACCATGGGGAAGATTGGAAGTATACCAGGCACAAGGTACACAGATGAACAATTTTCCTTATATAAGTATTTATTTTCATGTGTACATATAATAGTATAACCATGTATCTACCTATAATTTCCCATAGCATATTGGTTAGGATGAAACTACATGTAATAAGGGAAGGATGACCTGAAGAACAATTGTGGGAAAAATGCCGTCTGTTCATTGACTCTCTAGGGATGGTGTGAAAATGAGGTGCACTCAAGCAGGCCAGCACTGGAGAAGGTGATATGTGGCAATACCAATACCTTCATAGCTGTTTCCCCTAGAAGGCAGTTCTCAGAAGGTAAGGATGGGGCCAAAGTAAGACCTGTAGGTTCCAGAAATCCCACATTCAGGGACAGTTGACTGAGCTGAAGTCGATAACAAAACATTGAAAGTCGGCCCCAGACATACCCTTGCCATAGTGACGGTCTTAGTCACTAGAAGACAGTAAAAGACAGCCCAGATATCCATGTCCCCAGCACTACCCCAAGAGGCCCCACAGAGGACCGGAAGAGCCTATGCTCAAGTAATTCCCAGATTCCTGTGTTTTGTTATCTATTCTGCCAGGTTTCCTAGGCAGTGGGAATGCCTATTTGGAGATGTGTGAAACTCACCTTGCCTTGAACACAATCAACAACTCTGAGTCTCGTCCACCAATGAGGACTGGGTTCATGCCCCAAGCATTTGCTAACTCTCCGGAACGATGGTGATGACCTGACTCGTGGGAGTTACGGAAAGAGAGGAGAAACAGAGTACCACGGTTGTGCCGAGGAAAAACTGAGTCAAGCTTTCCTCACAGCACCTGAGGGGAAAGACTAGAGGGTGGTCCTGGAGTGGGAGGTCCACTGGCCTCTTCCCCAGGGAGCCACTGAGGTTTAGGGATTCCAAAGGTCTTTGGGCAAAAGGTGAAGGGTGTAGTGGAGGGAGAGAGCCCTGGCCGGGAGGGGAACAAAGAGAGGAAAAGGGAAAGGCAGGGTGCTTCCACTTTTCAAGGTAACAGAGCTGAATGAATCCCAAATTGAATTTGGCTCTAATCACTAGTGATTCATTTGGAGGCGAATCACAAAGGGCCTCTTTCCCCCAGTTTCCGCTTTACAGATTTCCCAGGCTGAAAGGGCGGCCCGGTTTTGAGTCACTGGTTGTAGGAAACCCAGAAATGATAACATGAACCAGATCTGACTGTGCTCCTGTTGGAGATTAACCCTATGTTTACAAAGATTTCTTAAAAATCGTGTATATGTACTCCTATCTGGATTCCTGTAAGTGCACTGACCCTGGCTGTCGTCTCTGCTCCCCTGCGCTGTTTCTTCCTACTTTGACCAGCCACCTAACCAAGCAAGGAGTCAAAACTGTGGTCAGTGTGGTTTGCCACTGATGACCAGGTACACCAAAGGCAAGTTCACCTTCTTTTTGAGGTATACTAGATACCTTTGACTCTCTTTCTGTGTGTGTCTGTGTGTGCACACACACATGTGAAACCCCAGGCCAGTTTCTGGATTCTTACTTGATTTCTCTCTCATCTTATTTATTATCAAGGTAGTGTTGGTTTGAATGAGTATGTCCCCCATAGCCTCAAATGTTTGAATACATGGTCCCCAGTTGGTGGCTCTGTTTGGGGAGGTCATGGAGGTGTGGCTTTGTGGGCCTGGGGTGTCACCGGAGAAGGGCTTTGAGAGTTTAAAAACCCCATGCCATCTCCAGTTTTCTCACTCCGTTTTGCGCTTGAAGTTCAGGATGTGAGCTCTCAAACTCCGTGCTTGTTGCTTTGCCCCCATTCCACTATCACGGACTCTTTGCCCTCTGGAACTGTAAGCCCGAGTACACGCTTCCATCAGTAATTTACCTTGATTGTGATGTTATGTCAGAGCAATGGGAAAGTAACCTGTTACTAACAGGGTCTCTCAGCCAACCTACAGCTAGCTGGAAGACTAGTCTTGCTGGCCAGCCTGCCCTAGGGATCCCATCTCTACCTTTCAAGGCTGGAATTGCAGACAGGCTACTACATCTATCTCCAATTTACAAGGGTTCTGTGGACCTGAATGCTGGACCTTCTACTCACTCAGGAAGTACTTCAGCCCTGGAACCGTTTCCCAGCTCAAGTATCTTCAATAAACAGTTCCCTGCGGTATCAATGTAATTTCATTTTTATTTGCCTAGAAAATAAGTTGCCACTTTAAAGCACCTAAGCACCTGGCATGCATCGTTTCCTTCATTTCTCCCAAGAAGCCAGTGAGATCAATAAAATCTCCTCATTGGAAGATTAAGAAAATTAAATCCCAGGGAGGCGAATCCATCGGTTCAAATGCATCCGGTTAACCAAGGGTAGAGCCAAGACAAGAACCTCAGGTTTTCTCCATTCCAAATATGTCTTTCACTCTCTTTATCATCTTCCTAAAAGCACTGTCGAAAGTAGACTAAAAAAAAAGCAAAGAGGAGACTCTGGCACAACAAACTAGGATGTACCAAAAACACCCTTCATAAAAGGACATAGTCCTTGCTATGACTTAACTGAAGAAGTATGTGGTTCAGCCATTGGCGAGTTGGGCAATCCCCGTGATGCTCCCAGGGATGTACCTACAGTTCCCTACTCAGCGCCCTCTGGGATGTCTTCAGACTCTGACCCGCACTCTCCTCATATTATTTCTCCTTCCTGTGTTAATGTTGGGGAGAGGAGATAAGTGAATAAGAGCCCTGTCTTTCATTAGTTTTTCCTTACTCTTTAATTCCTGGTGTCTGTGAAGAGCAAGCACGTCGCGCTCAGCCGTTGCTCATTTCCACGCGACTATGAGATCCTGAGAAGAAAGTTCTCTTTTGTCATTTCCAATTCCAGGAGCAACTCTCCTCTCTCTGTGAAATAATTGAACTGCCAGAGTGGTATAGATGGAAGGAGAACAAAGGAGCTGATGTCACCAAGAAGAGCAAAAGATGAAAGGCAGTGAGGACCGCCTAACCTCTTGTGGCTGGAAGCTTCAGCCATCCCCAGACGCTACAGCTAGGAAGTGCCATTTGAAAGACTCCTGCTATTCGGTTGCTTTTATTTTCTGAGCACTGCTTTCAGGGTTTTCATGAGAATCCACGGGGGCATCGTGTTTCCAGAAACAGCCTCCTTATTCATGCACTGTCTCAAATGGATCGCTCAACTTAGCCGTGATAAAAAAAAAAATGAAGCGCCCAGGCTTCACATTTCCTAATTAACAGACAGGAGAATGAGTTGTCCCGAGAGCTGAGGCCCTGATGATGTCCTCAAGGCATCTTGATCATGGTCATCTTCACTGTCTTCTTGGAGGCAGACCTAGCATCTTTTCCCTTCCTCATGTGTCGCCACTCATGTCCTTCTGGCTCATTTTATCCCTGACCACACATAAGAGCTAACAACTATCCTTTGGTGATGCTGTCCAGACCCCCTGAAACTCACTTCCATACTTTGCAGCATTCTTCTAGCTGCTGGGGAAACTGGATCTGGGCAGGCTTATAAAAACAAGGAATTTGCCTCCTCCTCCAAGATCCCATCATCTCAACATATTCTCCCTGGGAGGTTTTGCATTCCTGGGATCCCCCCAACTCTCCAGGCACAATCTTGAGCCTATGGCTTCTGTCTGAGTGGAACTGACTGAATTAAGTATTGTTCCCATTCCAGATGGTGAAACCAAGACCTGTAGATTAAAATCACTGGTCTAATGTCACAAAGGTAATTCATTGTAAGTGGCCAGGCTGTCATCAGATGGGATGCAAGGCTTTAATAAGGAGTATTTCAGTGGTCATTGTAGATATGTTTTCTGGGCTGGTCAACATTCTAGAACAGTTACCTAATGCATCAGCAGTAGACAAAAGGTGATGAGGTCCAAAAGGAAGAAGGGGCAGGAGGGAAGGGCGCTATGAAAACCACGGCAGGAGCGTGTGGCGTCAGAGGCTCTGAGTGGCCACTGATGTTCTTTGCCATTGCCGTGAGTAACTGTGCTCCAGTTCTTAGCAGTGTGTGCACAGTTTCTCACTGTGGGGAGCCTGGAGGCAACAAGATTAAATTTCTTACTGCCCCGGTCCTTTTGTTTTGTTTTGTTTTAATGTTTTCTCAAGCATACTCCTCACCCTGTAACTTTACAGCACGGCAGAAATCAGACAAGCTTCTTGTCTCTGGCCCTATGGACAAGTAGCGCTGTCTTGTCCTGTAGGTACCTGACAGTGCCACTGGCTTCCACCAATGGGTCTTTACAGCCTCTTCCTGTCACAGTGATTATAAAGGACTCCACCACACCCTACTTAGCGAACTCATTCCGGTTGAGAATTACAAATTTAGATCAAAGCTTTCCTATGGCAGTAGACAATCAGCAAGTGCTTAGTAAAGTAATTACTCCGCCTCTTCCAATGTTACTGGAACACAACCAGCCCACCCATTTACACACTGTCTATGGCTTTAAATTGACTCGTCGTGATGGAGACAAGAGAACCTAGAAAGTCTAGGTTCTCCACTGGTTAGCTTTCCAAAGAACAAGACAGTTGATCCTCTTTCAGGCTGAATGGTTTATGGCATGCACTGGGAAACCTTAGCTTGGAGACCTGCGATGTTGGAAAGAATTCTATACCTTCTCTATTCAGTTGAGGTTCAGTGACGTCACAGTGAACAGGAACTGAAGAACTGCATTGAGAGCTTGTTACAAATGCAGATGATGCAGGTGTGTCGGGAATCTGGCCCTGACCTATGCCTCAGAACATCCAGGGGAAGGATGCTGGATGTACTCTCAGTGGGAGAGTACATTTCTAGTGTGTGCAAGGCCTGCGACCTGATACTTAGCACTCTAAGAAGACAGACTGTTAAGTGGGAACGCCAAGGAACTGGTACTTGGTGGAAGCCCCTGCCAGATTGTGTGTATAGCTCTTGTAATGCAAAGCGCAAAGTGACCACAAAAACTCTATACTTTTACCTTTTCTCAGCACTAGACTTCACCAAGAAACCTTCTCCGGCTTCTCTGCTGTAAGTCACATGCATGCTACCCAGCGCTCTTACAGTGCTCTGAAGGTCCCCCTGCCTGTGCATTCTCCATATCACTGTGGTTGGCACTGTGTAGGGACGTGTGACTGAGTCAGGTGGCCCTGAGGCCCTCTTTCATGCGGCCCGAGTAAATGACCTTAGAATTGACTAACTCTTAGGTACCTCCCTGAATCCATCGGTAAGATATTTTTCCTTACGTTTTCATTTTCTCATTTCTAAAAGATGTCAGGTAAGACCATAGACTTGGTAGCACAATAGTTCTGAGGCCCGATACGGTATCACAAGCCTGGTCATAGAAGTGCTCAGTCAGAGTCAGCAAGAATTCAGGCATGGGGGGCACATGCCTGTAATCTCAGCACCTGGGAGGCTGCGAAAAGACAGTGGCCTTCAATTCAAAGCCAGTTTGGGATGCATAATGAATTCTAGGCCAGCTTGGACTATGGGTAATATTCTTCTTAAACAAGCTAAAATGAATTCGTTAATTCATTTAAAAAGACGAAAAGGAGAGGAAAGAGAGAGGATGTCAACAAGGGAATTGGTGAGTCTACATCTCCCCAGGGCGGTCAGCTTTTCCAGGGAGCGAGCCCCTTGGAAGTTATCATCCTTTGATTCCCCAGTGACCATAATACAATAAATTCCTGAAATAAAAGATTTACGGAGGAATGATGAAAGACCAAAGGGGGCAGATAAAACGGTGGTCAAGGGGGATGAGACAGAAAGATCATCTGCCTCGCTCAGAATCCTTTTACCACCTGTTGCTTCATGTGTGGTCTCCAGGAAGGAGCCTGGCTTCTCTCTGCTGCAGCTTCCTCCCTGGTCGATGTAGAAGTTAAATAAGACAGGGTAGCCAAAGCCCTTGACTCTAAAAGAGAAGCTCAATCAAGGCTGGTGCTCCAGACAGTTGTTGTTACTACCGCTGATAACTGCTAGCGTTCCCACAGCGTGCTCCATCCATCGCTGGAATAAGGGGCCAGAAGAAGATAATTTTCTTTGTTTATGGATAAGTCTGATTTCTGTTTTTGCTACGGCTTATCCTTACATCCCTTAGAAAACACAAAGCCCAGGGAACAGCTTGAAATTTGGGATTAGGCTACCAGCACGTGTGCTCTGCCGTGGAATTACACACAGTAAATCCTTCAGCGTCACCTCACTGTGCACAGCTAACATTTCCCCCAGTGCCATAAAGCAGACACTTCTCTCTCTCTCTCTCTCTCTCTCTCTCTCTCTCTCTCTCTCTCTCTCTCTCTCTCTCTTTCTCTCTGTTTGTAGCAAGTTCGGAGCAGACTTAATTACATTTCTAAACAAGGAAATGACAGACTCTAAAAGGGATAGAGGGATTCCTGTGTCCAAACCAAATAAAGGAGAAACTATAAACACCAAGGCATTGAGGCAGCAAGGTTGATATGTAAAGTTTCTCCCTGCTCCTCAGCCTGGCTCTTTAATCCCTTGGAGATTTGCCTTTGGGTATTCCCCACTGATCCCAGACTCCAGGACAAACGGGAGCACCTGGGGCTTTCACACACCTGCTCCTAAAGAAGTCAAAAAAGTTCAAGGTGAAAAGTCTGCCTCCATACTGTGAACCCAGCACAGTTCTAGACTCTAGGACAGAAAGCACATGCACACTCCGCTCATCCTACCAGGGCGCATAGTCCAGTGAGGAAGACAGACATCAAATAAGAACAACACGGTGAAGCCACAGCCCCAGGGTGCCCCGAGACAGCATAGTAAGTCACCTGCCTGGAAAGATGGGGACCTCTTCTAGTGCAGTCGATAAAACTAGCGATGCCAGGAGAAAGCACAGCCTGGGTCAAGATCCCGGGAAGGACCACAGCAAGTATTATAATACCAAGAAATCTGAGCCCCTAGCTGAGAAGTGGCAGCAGCTTGAGAGGAGAGGCAGCTTGAGAGGAGAGGCAGCTTGAGAGGAGAGGCAGCTTGCTTTGACAGCGTAGACCTCAGTAAGAGGCCCACACTCCAGTGGACGGCCACATGAATAAGAATATGGATGGCACAAATTGAATTTGATAAGTCTATAAAAAAGAGAGAGGACATAAAACCAGCTAGGTAGGGAAGAGGGATGGGTCTGGGAGGAGCTAGGGGAGGGGGATGAATAAGATAAAAATACATTGTATGAAATCATCAAAATCTAATAAAAACAAGAGAGAAAGAATATTAATATAATGAAATTCATTTCTTTGCCAACCAAAAAGTTTCATTTGAAAGTGTAAAGAAACCTTTATGATACTCATTAGTAATTTTTGCTGAAATGATGCCAAAAATGACAGAATAAATATGTAATTACATTTGGGGAGGGAAGAAATCTGAGAAGGAGAAGGTGGGTAGACCACAGTGCTATGAAGCTGCCCTGGCAAAGACTGTCTCTATGTACCAGCAAAGAGAAGCCACTGAAACACGGGAACGGGCGGTTGATGTAGCTTGCATTTGAGGCAAACCAGAAGAGAGGAGACTGTAGAGAGAACTTGAAAAGCAGTACAGGGCGTCTGGTAAGATGTGGTGTTGGGATGCCGCGCGGTGATCGACTGTGAAAGTGGCCCCACCCTGCTGAGGATCTGAGGACGCAGAGTCCAGACAAGAGAGCAAGGCATGATCTGGAACCAGGAAATGCAAAACTCCAGTCTTCTGAAACAGGAGTTGACAGATCCAAAGACAGAAGCCAGGCTGCAGAGTCTGACTGGCGACGCTACTAACACTTGCATATTCATGCCGCCCCACTTTAAACTTGGCCCAGGAACAATTTTTAAGGCACTGGGCAGTTTTCGCTAGCATCAAGAGCAGAAGGGAGGTGGCGGCCACCTGTAAAACCAGGACTAAGGAAACAGAGACTGAGCGGAGCCTGGAGCTAATCTAGCTGCAGTCAGTGAGTTTGGGTTCATCAAAAGTGAAAGTCATCAAGAGAAACAGGTGTTGTAAGCCTCCACGTGCACATACACACACATGTACACCCACGCCACACCCGTCATACACCTGCACAGCACACACACATATCTAACACTTCATACTCACACGTGCATACCACACCCCCACGTGCACACACGCCCCACACACATGCACACAACACTCGTGTGCCCAAGAAAGAGAGGGTTCAAATCTCATCCTAACCAACTTTCAAGAAAGTGACTATCAATAATGTCATCAAGCCTGACCCCTATTCTTCACATGGGGCCCCTTTGCCTTGTAGTGGCAGCTATCAGTTGAAAAGGCAGTGAGAGAAAGATTGAATGTGGATCATGTGTGTAAGTATTAGCTCTTATCTTCATTGACAAAATACTCTGCTAAGGTTTGTTATCTGTAGGAAGAGACAGGAGAAAGGAGAAAGGTGCCTTTTGGGATGAGAGTATTGTACTCCAGCTCCTGTTACTAGTGTTGGAAAAGATCATCGCCAGCAGGGTGTGCTGAATTTAGGGAGTAGCAACCTCTCAGGAATCAGAGCCCAGAGCAATGTATTTTCAACTCTTGGATTACAGTTACATAGAGAAATAAGCTCTATGCTCTGAAAGGGTAATATATATGGTATTCTACATTCTATTTGATTAAGCTTTATGATAAAAGATATTTCAGGTCATGATTCATGAAAATGATTTCCTGACCTGAAGATCATGACCTACGGTTTGGAAACCAGAGTTCAATAGTTCTGCGCGTCCTTCAGGAAGCCTCTGGAGCACCCTCACGTCTGGAGGCTGTTCCCACACTTCGGTTTCCGTGGCTCCTAATGACTTCAGGCTGTGCCTCACCACTCCCCTTTCCTCCTGAGACACACTTAGTGGTGATGCCTCCTTCCTACTCTGCTTCCGAGCTTCATTTATTGTTTTACTTCCTAGGGACTTGATTCAAGAAGCAGATACATTTTTGTATTTGCTATGGAATGAAGGTAGAGTCAGGTGGACATGAAAATTAGCGTCTATTTAAAGCAGTCCGCGTTGGGTGGCTGTTTTGTGCCTTGTATTCCTCCTATCTTATGAGGGAAATAGACCAGTTCCAGACTCTCAAAGCCATGGAGACTGAACAGAAGCAGAGAATGTGTGGGCATAGCACTCGTTCCTCAGGGTGGGTCTCCGTGCGTCTGAATTGTGATTTAGTAAATTTGGCCGTTGTCCTGGGCAAAAGAAACTTCCATAGTGCTAGAACAAGACTCCATTCACCCAAAGATGGGCAGGAGCAGGTATCCTTGCTCACCTTTGTGAAGTAGCATGCCTAACCCAAAGTACGCCCAGGGATGTGACGTAAGCTCATCATCAGTGGCAACACAGGTCCTTGATTCTGGCAGGCTGGAAACAGCATCCTTGTTTCTGTGAGGCCCTTTGGGGGCAGCCGAGGATGCTGAAGGCTGCAGTAGTTGAGAAACCAACCCACTGCTGAGGTTACAGTGGGGCAGCTCTTGAGGAGCCAGACTACCATCCTCCAATCAGACCCTACAGCTGTGTAGTTGATTGACTATGCATGTTGCTCTGAGCTTTTCTCCCCTTATTAGAAAAGAAAATTACTCGTATCTACAGACCTGTGTTCCCCTAGAGTATGAGTGAGAGAGCCCCAGTACAGTCCCAGAAACATTATAAGCTGTTAAATAAATACAAGCCAGGGTTATTCTTTTTAACACTCAGTTCAGCAAAATTGGGGACGGGGAGACAGTCACCTAAAACAGCCCTTCCTCCATCGAGACTGTTTCCTAGAGAGAAAAAAAATGTCAGTAAATTGGGACCAAACAGCTTCTAGGCCAGATTTTTATCTACAAGGCTTTGTGTTATGCTAATGAATAGATACTCCTTAGCTGTAGGGGGTCACCTACTACCTCTGCAGACTCTCTTTGTTAGTTGGCTCCTGGCTTTGAAGAGCAAGTCAGCCTCATAGGAACTCCCAGCCTTCCTAAGTTTATTGGTAAGAGCAAACTTCAGCAGCCTCGCACTGGAGGTCTTAGGAATCTACAGACTTCCCTCTCTTTAGGTCAGTGGTTCTCAGCCTTCCTATTGCTGCGGTCCTTTAATTCAGTTCTTGTTGTGGTGGTTCATACTGTAATTTAGCTACTGTTATGAATCACAAGTTAAATATCTGATATGCAGGATATCTGATTCACGGCCCCGAGTGTATATCTGGATTCCAGGTTGAGAATCATTGTTCTAGGGTTTCCCATGTCAGCTCCTATCTGATCAATGGGAAAGCAGCCCCCCCCCCCCAACCTTCCAACTGTACCCATGCCCTCAAGGATCCACGACACTCAATGGCACTGTTCCCCAAGGCCCTAGCCTGCATCAGCATCTCCCCAAAGGTCTTACAGTGAAATACTGACTCCTATAGCAGCACGATATCGCAACCTGATTAGAACTCAGTGTACATCTTCTAGTGATTTGACTAAGAAAAGAGTAATCAGTGGCACTGACTCTGAAGAATCCATTTCAAAGTGCATTTTGAAATCTAATATGAATTTTATCCCGAGAGCACATCTCAGTTTTAACTTGTCACATTTTGTATGCTCAAAAGTCACGTAGAACTAGAGTATCAGAGGCCTTAGTACACACAGACATGTGTGTGTGCATACATATGCACTTAAAAGTATATATGTGTGTATTACGTCCACACGAAATCAAATGCACTATATTTGTGTGTGTAAACTGATACATCAACTAATACTTTTGCTGTTGGAATAGCTTAGATACGTGGACTGCATAAAATGCATTATCTCTACTGGATGTTCTTTGATTGACAGGGCATGCTACACTGTGCTGGTCCTTTCACTAGGAAACAAAGACTTCAGTCTTCCCTGTACTCACAACTGCAACTGCTGCCAGGGCAATCAGGAAATGGACAGAGGAATAAAAAGAAAGTCCCTGGAACCTGCCCTTTCTCATCTCTCCGGAGCCCACTTTCAGTGTTCAGCCAGCACATTCTCTCCTTCTGCATGGCTCTACGGTGCTTGCCACTGCCTGGAATTATAGCTTCTGGACCATAATGGGAAAGGAAGAAAAGGAACTCATAACACATTCTGTTATTCTCTTTGTCTCTTAGAACTCTCCTTATATCTCAGACTAGTGGAGCAGATTCTGCTGGGCTGGCTCCCTCTGTGCCTCATACACTAACTAATTCAGGACTCATTTGCTATGGGACCCAGATTAGTGGACCCAGAAAAGTTCATGTCTAGATCATACATGGCATGCTGTTTCTTATGCATGCTGCCTGTCTTCTGTCTGAGGTTTGCAGTTACATTCAGTGGGGGAAACCAGGTGGAGCTGGGGTCACATTCCACAGAGGGGCTTTTCAGAGCATTGCATTATAATCTCTGTGACATCTGGTTATCTGCAAGTGGTATAGATAGACCAGATAGGGTTAATTCCCAAACTATGCCACATACCCACTAGAACCACAGTCTTTGAATGGGAAAGAACCACTTTTCACATTAACAGTAGGTATAGAGCGATTTTGCTGTTTTTCCTGAAGTAAAAATGAGATAAGGAAAATGACTCTGTGTGTGTGTGTGCACGCACACACACATGTGCATGCACGCGCATAGTGCATGTGTATGCTTCTGTGCATGTAAGTATGCTTGTACAGTGTGTTAACATGTAAGCAGATCCATGTGCTGACACGTACATGCATGTATGCATGTGTTTGTATGTGTGTGTGTGTGTGTGTGTGTG